>NC_089585.1:9068246-9318718 GCF_019320115.1 Miscanthus floridulus
GGACTGCATCACAGTGACCACCGCTGTTGCATGCTTGCAGCCGTACATTCATGCACCGTACATTCATGCACACAATCTGTTTGATTCAATGCTTTAGAGCCATATTTTCTAAAATATGGCAATCTATAATCTAAACTCCTCTACTCCATCTCTTATGATTAATTTGATGTTCTTACATTAAGAAACCACTTTCAACTCTACATGCTTCAAGCTCTAATATGAATGAGAATCGGGCAAATCCTCAAAAGTGCACACTGAATTTGAAATAGGTTCTCTACTACTTTAATAGCAACTACATATATGTACTTTCCTGATCCAATATTCAGACCCTTTGAAAACTTAATTTCCAGTCCACACATTTCATTTCTATTTATGAAATCTAAAAATATGTAATATGAACTCCTCTACATGCAAGTGCTAACATGCAGCTGTTCTGTGACTTATTTTCTTCAGATTGACTATGTTATAGCAATATAATATGGTGCAAAGCCTGATCTAATTTCTAGATATGTTATATTACATTTTAAATTTCTATTCCTCAAAATTTACAGTAGCAGAATCTTTGCTTTTCAAAACCTGAAATATAGTACGGTGCAAACGCTAATCTAATTTCTAAAAATGTTATCTTGCACCTTATATTTCTATTCTTAAAATTTATGGTAGCATGATCTTTGCTTTCTGAAATCTGAAATTTTATTATACACTAGCATATCTTATTTTTGTACGACTATAATGTCCTGATTCCATATTAAAACTGATACAACAAGTGAACTGGTTTACAAAGTATATTACATTAAACCTAAGAAATAGGATTAACTTCTGCCTTGGCTCCTGATAGTTTGCTTTGCATCTCTACTGATGCCTTTCGGTGTAAATCAAATTATTACAATAGTTTATGGAGATAATGATATATGAACCCACGATCCTCACTAATCTTTTTATCTGAAGCTGCAAGAAAAAGAAAAGACAAACAGGGCCTCTATTCATAATTAAAAAGGGAAGAAAACAAGAGGCATATTTTCATCACATAATTTATACAAAATTAATTTCTTATATATATATGATGATTGATAAATCATCTTGTTTTGGAATCTCCTCAAGTACTACTGCTTACATTTATTTCTCAAATGTTTTTCTGCTTGAAATTCAACACCTCAGCACAATACTTAGCTCTCAACTCTCTACTCTTGATTGTCATTTCAGGTGCAAATCTCAGGTTCTCAGCAGATACTGCTAACTCCCTTGAGGTGAGATAAACCATATATTATTGTTTTCTCTCAAATACAAGGATTTAAAACCAATAAAAAAAGTAGCACTGTCTTATCACGAAGATATATATGAACCGTAGTACTAGATTGATCCTTTGTGGAACTAACCTTTGCTATCTGCTTTGTAATTACCCGTTAGTTATTTTCATAACACCTTGTATTCATTTTTTCTTTTCAGTTTACATGGGCACGTGAATCTCTATAATTAGTTAATTACTAATCTTGGTTCATTTTCTTACAAATATTTGCCCAACAGCTTAACTGAAGCAATTCAGCTTAAATATTCTATGCTACTCGGATTTACAATACTTGTATTTAT
Source organism: Miscanthus floridulus (assembly GCF_019320115.1). NCBI lineage: Eukaryota > Viridiplantae > Streptophyta > Magnoliopsida > Poales > Poaceae > Miscanthus > Miscanthus floridulus. The sequence goes on from NC_089585.1 coordinate 9,069,834, forward strand.
ACTACAAACTTAATATCTTGCCTATTGCAATAGCCAATGTTGATATAACACAGTAACTTATAGGTCAAAATGAATTTTGGCCAATACAGTTTCAGCATATTAACTGTGTACATATAATTCTCCAACTACTAAGTGAAATTGTAATATAAACTACCAAAATAAATGCAGTTAGAACTATACAGTTTCAAAACATAAGGGAGCTATGGCCGACGATCACTTCATTATCTCAAAAAGAAAAACAGTGATTTATTGATTAACCGGCTTTCTATTCCTTGATCTTTAAGAATGTCTATAACTGATGGGTTTCTCGAGGATACCTATTATCATCTCTCAGTTTTTTCTCTCATGTACCTGCCATCAGTTTTGTTAAGCTTTTTCACTAATCTGCAATTTGAATTTATTATTTTCGAAAGGGATTTTCTTTGTTGTATCTAATATAATCAACCATTTCCTTCCTTTCATATGTAGGATTATACATGGGTAGAGCAAAGAGGAGCAACAAAACCTCTAAAAACTTGCAGGCTCACTCAACAGATGGCGCGGCAAAGCCGCGCTGGTTTTCTAGTTGATGTGTAAATGCATTGCTTCCTTTTGCATTTTTAGCCTGGACTTTTGATGCATGGCATTTTCTGGGTGGTGTTCACTTCAGTTATGGTCAGGGTAGCTAATTTTTTTATGCTCCAATAAATGTCATAGATCTTGTTAGTGAACTTTTTGGTGATAATATTGTCAGTGGGTTCCTTTTTACTTTAATAGTTCAACTAATCTGATCTTTGCTAAATCTTTGCTGTATTATTGTTTGTACTATAGATATGTCCCAAAATACTTTGTGGTGATTGATGACATTCTGTAGTGACATCCTATTTGCTAATCTCTCTCTTTTTTTCCCCTCTCGCTCGATGAATCAGCTGATGGGTAAAGTGTGGGACGGAGGCGAGGATGATGCTACAGCTCTCCCGGAGGATCGCGGGGATGGCCCTGAGGATGGCAGCAGCACTGGATCCGATCACGGGGATGGATCCGATCATGGGGATGGCCCTGAGGATGTTAGCAGCAGTGGATCGGATGAGGATATAGTTACACTTGGTCCACGAGCGGTGCCAATTATTGTCCATTCGTGCAAACTTCCGTATCAGAGGTATCAACGGCTTTGACTGGCGCAACTACCTGTACATCTACAGGGCGCGGGAGGGGGAACTACAAGAGGTATATACTAGCTACCATATGTTATATCTACTATATATATGCTTTATGCCTCTTACATACTTTATATATTGTTATAAATTAAAACCATTCACATTCATGCTTTCATGTGTAGGAAGGAATGGTGGATTTGGTACCCATTGGACCAGCTAGGATTCTAGAGGCTTACGGCACCTTGGGCTTTAAGGTTTTCCCAGCCGATGGCACCGGTGTCATCGATGAAGGTTGGAGTGTTATTATGGAGGATGATGAAGTTGAGGAACACACAAAAACCATTGATGGAGGCCTTGGCCGCAAGTTGGAGATCACATACTTGGTGATTCCCAACGCAATTGAGACCCATGTTGAGGTCAGGTTGAACCTCAAAGACCTCGGTTCGAGAAGCCGCGCCATGTATGGTAGCATCAAGGCAAGCGCCATTGACTATGGTAGCGAAAGCGTCCATCTCTTCAGTAGTTACCGAGGGAGGAGCTTGTCCTTTCCCTGTGGCTCCACATGCATTCTTCCACTGACTCCATATATGATTGCATTGCCCTATCGTCGACATTTCAAACTCCACATAAAGGTGGACCTAAGAGTAATCACAACCTGCGACAGCCAAGAAGAGGGTAAGAATTTGAAATTCTGTCTAGAATTCACCCGTAGAGTTACGACTCAAGAAAGAGAAGTTGATGGTGATCAAGTTGAAGTAAACATCACCTGGTACCTAGAAAGGACAGTTTAGTGAACATCACCTGGTACCTAGATGGTGATCATGTTGAAGTGAACATCACCTCTACCTAGAACGGAGGTAGAAGATGACTAAAATAAGTGAAGGGATGTGCCACATCTGGAACTTTGTGTGTGTTTGCAAATCATCATATTATCTATTTCCTTTTCTGTTTGATCTATACATGTATTTGAACTGAACTAATCATGTCGTTGGGTGAGTGGGAACCAAGAATAACGAAAGTTTATATTCGGCAATGTACTGCAATTAATTCTAATAAGCCATGCAATTAATTCATGTATTTGAACTGAACTAGTATTCATGTCGTTGGGTGAGTGGGAACCAAGAATAGCAAAAGTTTATATTCGGCAATGTACTGCAATTAATTTTAATAAGCCTCAACTGCTCTTCAAGACTCCATAATGGATAGGTTATCATTTATAGGGCGTACGGTGATTTCACGGTTTTGACGATATATAAGGGCCCGTTTAGTTCTCAAAAATTTTTGCGCAGTACCTATCATATCGAATCTTACGGTACATACATGGAGTACTAAATATAGATGGAAAAAAAACTAATTGCACAGTTGGGTGAAAAATCGCGAGACGAAACTTTTAAACCTAATTAGTCCATAATTAGACACTAATTGCCGAATACAAACGAAAATGCTACAGTACATCTAAACGCACCCTAAGTCGTCGCGGGGTACGTGTAAATGGAAGGGCTAGCTTCGCCAATTTAAATACGAAGCATCTTTTGAATGCAGATCAGGATTTTTGGGCGTTTTGGCGGGCAGACCACGCGCTAGTTGGTTGAACCGGAGTTTTTGGACATGCATGCTTGCGTGAATATAACACGATGCTCAATGCTCCATTAATCCTCCACCTCGTTCTCTAAAATTCCATCCGAAAAACTCTTCTCCACGCCTTACAAAAGATAATGGAGGGAGTAATACGTGGCTCACTTGTCTTTCTCACAAAGTTTTTTTATTTTTGTGTCTAAGCCGACTATAAGCTACAGCTTGCTTCTCATCTCTCTCATTTTCTCTCTTATCCACGTTAGCATTCAGCCTGCTTACAACTTGTTATTATACTTAATCTTAATGAAATACTGAAGCAAAAGCAAGGTCGCCAAAAAAAAGGAAAAAAAGAAAAAAAAATCCAACCATTTCACATTAACAGAAGCAAAAGCGCGCTGGTGAGTGGGGGTGACTCGTGGTGTCATTTCCCATGCCCCGCAGCCAAAGCCTCCCATCACATACGCGCCAGTGTCATTTCCCATGCCCGGCCGCCAAAGCCTCCCATCACATACGCGCCACGCGCCCGCGCCTACGCTCACTTTTCTGGCCTACTCCTACATATATATGGATAGTACAAGTTGTATATGGGCCACAGGTTACCACGCCTAAGGTTAGGTACAAGCTACACTTGTGGCTAGCCCCAATCTGTGGCAAATTAGGAGTGTTTGATTGGCAACTAAGATGTCGCAGAAACATTGTGGCCATTGTTTGGTTTATTGCTATACTTGTTAGGCAAAAAGTTGTGGTAACCGTTTGGATTGCAGCCACATGTTGGTTAAAATGCCCCAATTCCGTTCATTAGGATAACTACCACAAATATTTGACAACGGTGCAGGTACTTAATCATAGTGTTAAGCATGCTTAGCTCTCAAGAAATTATAGAAAAACAAATCATCCCATAAAATAAACAAAATTATATTTTTTTTTATCATGAGTAAACAAGGTAAATAATCATCAACAAAATTATCGTGTTCTCTTCCATTAGTAGTGTATATTTTTTATCATCAGTAGACATGGTAAATAATCGTCAACAGAATCATATTATGGTGAATCAGATCAACAAATAGATCAGTACTAGAAGCTACTCCCTCTATTCCAAATTATAAGTCATTCTATGAATCTTAGAGAGTCAAACCATCTCAAGTTTGACCAAAATTATAGAGAGGATTAAAAAGATTTATGACATCAAATAGGTATACTATGAAAATATAATTAATGAAGAATCTAATGATATTTATTTAACATCATAAATGTTATTATCTTACCACATGTATTTGTATAGCTCCCGGTTTTAAAGACAAAACTAGATACACACCATATGTGAGCCCAGAAAATCAAATATCACATACAACTACAAATAAGGGTAATACCAAAAGACAATGCTTTATTACATAACGTATTAATACAAAGAATAACCTTAGATAGCAAACAGTGAAAAGACAACTCTGATCTTTAGGTGAAGACTCCAACTCTATAGGGACAACTAAGCCTAACTGCTCCACAATCTAGCAATCTGGTACCCATCCGGAATTTTTATCCAAGTAGTAAAAATAACAAGCGTAAGTACATCTCATACTCAACAAGAATAACATGGGGTTATGAAGCTCAAAAAAGGTTGACACTGGTTTACTGCGGTTAGCATTTTTAGTGAGTAGTTTTAGCGTTAGAGCATAGCAAGTTTAGCTTAAACCCCAAATAACCACGTGATTACGAGTAATGGCAGTATGACAATGAGTAAGCATAATAACTGTCATCAATTCTGTTCAACACATGTTTCGTTCACCATATTTGTTCATTACCTATTCCGTGAGTTTTCTAGGTCGCTCGTGACCATGAGCACGACTGTTATAACAATTTTTAACACTCTGCAGAGGTTGTACATCTTTACCCATGAGTCGTGATTTGCCCTTTCGCCCGAGGTAGCTAGCCTCTTGACCCACTTCCAAGGACGGTCGGCAGGGTTCACTATGAAGTCTTTGAAAGGTTCGTCTAATAAGTTAGAGCCGCTAGGTTTCTGTGGCCTGCAGGTGTAGAGCCCCCTTCAGAATGACACATTTTCTCATAGACTATACACATAAGGACAGAGGCCGCACTATACCCAACCCAGAACACACCCCATTTGCGCCCTTTCGGGTAACCTCTAACAAGCTAGAAAAGGTCCTCATTTAAAAGCCAAAAAGATGGCCAGCTCCTCCGAACGAACCAGTGGCCACGTCACCCAAAATGTGCCCTTCCGTTGGATCTCGATCTGTGTGGCCACGATTTGCTGAATCAGCTTCCAGTGAAATCAGCTTATTGCATGAATCTTGTTTACTTTCTGCTCCTCCTCTGTAGACATCTGCTCCTCCTCTGTAGAAATTTTTTGAATCTAGCTTCCGCTCCACATTTTACTGCCCAGATATTTACATCGGCACCTCGGCTTCTGCCCGATCCGGCCTCACCAACCTTCTCTTCCGCACGTCTTCCTACTCTTCGATCCCTCTCTCCCGACGCCGTTGGTGCCACGCCTCGAGCGGCCCAACCACGTCGGTCGCCGTCCCTCGGCGCCGCGGTGCCCAGCCTCCTCCTCCTCCACGCTCCTCTCCCTCCCGAGACCCGACGCGAGCAAGGCGGCCGTGTTCTCCTCGCCGGCGTTGTGCCGTCCACGACGCCACTCCCCTCGTCAGCTCCGCGACCGCGTTCTCCTCGCCGGTGTCGTGCGGTCCGCGACGCTAGCCGAGATTGTGTTGCCGCTTCCGCCGTTCCCCTTCGTTCCCCTTTTTGGCTGACGTGCTACGCCCTTTGCCGGAGTCGTCGGGTCCCAGAAGGACGGCCGGCTCAGTTGCGGACACAACCCTAATAGTAATTCTGCCGTCCTTCCCCTCACCCTTTCTTCTTGGTTCGTCGCCAGGTTCAGTTCTTCTCAGGTTAGGTCTCCCATTTTCCCTTCCGGTTTACTCCTCATTCATTTCCTTGTTCTAGATCTGGATGATTTCTTCTTCCAATTAGCGATTAGTTCGCTCATTCGAATTCTTGTTTTGTTGATGGTGATGTGCTACAGGTGGCCCTAGGTGCTTGTGGTGGAAGTCGTGAGGGGCCGCGCGCGCGCTGTCCTGCTCTGCGTTTCTCACTCCGGCCAGAATCGGAACAGCGGTTCAATGGTTGAACGAGCTGCCCTGCATCTCTGACTCCTTTTCTTATTGTTTTCCTATCCCGTTCCTGAGCTATGCGCCGTGCCTGGAGGAGCTGCATGCTCTTTCTTTTTCCTTTTTACGTTTGTGTTCTTCCTGATTGATCTTGTATATTCTATCAGAGTTTGGGTTTTTCGATGTGCTCCTTCAAATTGATTTTTTGCCGCATTTGGGTACTGTTCTCGTAGTCATGAATAGTTCAGATTGGTTCCTATGTTTCTTTATACTTGATTCGTCAAAATAATTCATTGTACATTTTTAATTACATATTAGATTGATCTGTTGGCTCATCAGTGTTGCTTCATTGTGAACTGCACCAAGGCATTGCAAAATGCTATATCATGGTCCCTGCCCTTCTCCTAAACCAATAGGTGCAGGTGCTAGGTGATATGTCACAGGCATCAGGTCAAATATTATTGTTTCTTATCCGCGCCATCATGCTCCATATATATGCCCTTTACCTAGACACAGATTCATATGCATGGATATAATTCTAAAATCATAGATTTGGTGGTTCATACAGTTTATTTTTCTGCATTGCTATATGCATGGATATAATTCTAAAATCATAGATTTGGTGGTTCATACAGTTTATTTTTCTGCATTGCTATTTGCTCATATGTGATTATTACAGATATGGTCTGTTGATGGTTTAGCGATTGTTTGACCATGTTCCTTTTGTTATTTTTTTACAGGGTTCAGGTTTGCGGACACAAATAGTTCCAACAGCCTTGTCTTTTCAACAGATTCTCGTTTCAGAGCATTAGCGCCAGGCTTGTATTTTGCCTTCACTTTTTTTTCTCTCTTCCTACATAATATATTTGTGCTGTATGAATGAAACACCTAGGAGCTTATTAGCTTGACACATGCATAGATTTGGATGACAGGCCCAGAACCAAGAGTCCAAAGGAGTAGGTAGGTCGCCAACTCACCATTGAGCCTAAACGTTTGTTTTATTGCTTGCAACTGCCCTCGTTATTTGTCTAAAACAATAGCCAAAGAACTATAAATATAGCACCAAAAGATAGCTGGACGACATTTTGTGTACACCGGCTTAGAGATCAGCTACCGTGTATAGCTTTTTCACTATAAAATACTTATCCCAATTAAATCTTAAGAATGTTTTGTTTTCTGATAATAGGTACCTTAGTTTTCTTTGACATTTTCATATCACCTCATCGAATGCTTGGTACAACAAAGAGGAATAGAGCGACCTCAAAGTACACTAGAATTAAAATTACAGTGTGGTTCTCTTTGTCAGATTCGTATCCTTTATGTCGTAGGATTGTAAAATTCACCTCTCCCTACTCTATATGCACAGTGGTAAACCATGTGTTTCATCATCAAAGATACCCAGTTTAGTACACCTTATAACATTCAAGCTACAGTTCGTTTGACATATGAGTTGTGCTTTCGGCTCACTTAACACCATCCAAACCGAGTTGCATGGTTCTGGTGCAATGGTTTTTACTCAACATTTAGGCTACACTTCCTTTGGAAATGCTGGAAGCAAAAAATTAGTACCATGTACAGGCCTTATAATGATATATGATATGCATGGATCTGTTGGAGAGCTTGTGCGTAGGTGCGTACCAATCAGTTCTTTTGAGGAAACATATAAGTTGATGACTTTCTTGTACTTTTGTCCAATCTGTAATTTTCTATGTATATGGCCAGATACTCCTACAACATGATCAGGTGGTGATCTACAATATCTAATGATTACATCATAAATTATGTTTAACTTTTACAGCAATGATCTCGGGAGATCTTTCCTTCTTGTGTTTTTCTTTTTCTAGAATTGAGCCTATTTTCGGTGAGTTCCGTTCTTAATGTTTGACTGATTTGGTGTGTTCAAGTTTTATTAGAGTCAAATTGGGTTTGAACCCATTCCTGGTGAATTTTGGACAGCCTCCGTTTGTACACTGCATACTATTGTGCTTTTGAAACAATGGTTTTCACATACACAGCAATAGCAAAAGCAGCACTCTTCTAATTTTTAGAGCCGTGACTCCTTCCCAGCAACAGTTACCTACTCATTGTCCTTATCTAATTTTCCCACCTTTTATTGGTTTGTTTTTTTTTTGGTGAATTTGAGAGTTGTTTAGTCAGCAGGCTTATGTACTGTTCCGAAACTTATTGAGAAGCAAAAGTTGCCAGGCTGTTTTGGTTTCTCAGTCTAGCTGCAATGCAGCGTGTGCTGTTCCTCCGACCGCCAGATAGCTGCTGACTGAGTTTGGACAACAAGTTCAATCCGCTGAACCTGGTAGCTGCATCTCCTTTCAGTGTTTTAGTCATCGGGAGTAGTAGGATTTCGGTGGCTGCAATCTACCAGGAAAACATCAGTTGTAGCTAGGCCAATATTATCTATGCACTCCATAGCTTGTGTAACAAATTTGTACTATTCTGGAATTCCGAATACAGGTATCTTATTTGCATTTGCTTTTTTCAGTTCCTAATTCCCATGACTCTAGACAAAGGAAGTTATCAGTCATGGTTGATCCTATCCGTTTTACCTTGAATCGTTGCATCCATTGTAAAATGCTTATCTACTTTTACCTGTTTAAAACTGAAAGCTGAGTGCTGATCAGGTACTTCTTTGCATCCATCTAGAATCCACTGTTCTCTATTTTCATACATAAAAATAAATGTATTGTCTTCTATCTCCTGCTTGTTTCAAAGTTCTGCTATACACATATTAGAGGTTCATACTATGATAGTATAAGTCTTGAATTTCCATCGGTAGTTCTACATTTGCCTACCACATTAACAAGCAATTTATCCATTGCAAGCTTGGGATCAAAATAACAAAATCAATGATGCTTTGTACATTCATTAAAATATTGTGTTTCTTGTGCTTACTCACACTTAAATTTGAAGCTCCCTCTTCATGACACTGCTTAACTGCTAATGTCGATTTATTGTACAGAGTATTGCATCATCTGGTTGATCTGCTATTTTTTTTATAATGCCTCTTCTGAGAAGATTACATTTTAAGTTTACATAAGCTAGCCTTGTATCTTGCTTCCAGTAATTTGTTAACATGGTGGTACACTCTATTTTTTCAGAGAAACAAGAGGCAGTGAGGAAGCTGATGGAGACCTCAGGTATCTATGAATCTTTTTTCTAGATCTCTGAATGTCTTCCCTCCTAATGCTACAGCTGTCATATCCTCCATTGATTATTATATGCCTTTAATACGTTGGGGCTAAAGAGAATTCAGGGTGTAGTTTTTTTAGAGCAAGGTGGTGCTGGAGGTTTTGTCGGTATCAAATTGAAAAATCCTGAAATGAAACGTGTGTGTGCTTCTATGGAATAATTGCATTATGGTTCTACCTCTGCTTTCTATTAGGTAACTAAAGGTACCTGTACAGATAAAAAGCGGTATGCATTTCCATCAATTTTGTACCATTAAATGGTGCATTAACAACTGTGTTCCCTGGACTAAATATAGTGGCCTGATCCTATTCATGGCTGCTGATATGCAGGTTCTTTCCCTTATCAGGATCTCGGGTTGATGATATTTGTAGCTCATTCTAAGGTATCCTGTTTCTTTGATGTTAGGTTCTCATAGTACATGCTCATTTCTTTTTATTAATCTTACATATAGCGCCATGATCCTTTTCATGGACAAGTGCTCTGCCAATTTGAGTTTTTCAATGGTTCTTCCACAAACATACCATGTCACAATTCTTTGACTGCCTCATCCAATAAGAGATTGAGAAATGTATCATGATCCGTGTTAGGATTCGATTCCTATATTTTTTTAGATTCAACGCTTTTCCTTGTGTTCTATTTTTTAGATTTAAGAGGAATATATATCAACTGAGTTTAGGATAATAGGTACATTTAACTATGCCCAGCTTTACCCACTGTTAACATGATTTCACCATGATATGATATTTTATTACAATCTAGGTTTACCGTACACACATTATTCTTCAATTTAGTTTGCAAACAAATAATAGTACTGAGTCCTATTTTTTGCATTTCAGTATTGGCAGCCATTCATCAATAATTTAACGTACCCACTGATCACAGCTTGCTAAGAGAACTTCCTATTTACATCAGCACCATCATGCATCGCCTATCACCAGACCTTCACCAGCACCACCACACATCAGCAGCGCTACTACCACCGAAGACAACTATTTGTGTACACCGGCTTAGAGATCAGCTACCGTGCATAGCTTTTCCACAATAAAATACTTATCCCTGTAATATATTTCAATAGACCTGTATAACCTCTGAACGTTCTACCGCGCGAGCGCGCGGAATCGCGCACCAATCGACTAGTACTTGACTAAAGCCAGAGCCATATAGCCCTCACGGTTGTACTGTAAGTCCCAGCTTTTGCCAACAGATAAGTCCTTAGAGAGGGGAATCTAGAGCACCATGAGAACAACCCAATACTCTAGCCCCTGAGTCCATGTTGCTAAAAAGCATCTTTTACATCATTGCATATGCCATTAGTCAAGTTACTAGACATGGTTATTATATTTGAGCACTAGCAATACGCTAACCAATGCAAGTAAACCCATAGGTGACAAGGTAGAAGGTACAATTAGCTAGATCAATCCTTAGGGTAACAGGATTCGACACATGCAACATGAGTTAATAGTGATTAAAAAGTGAATAGGTAACAAGGATGATCCCATGCTATACTTGCCTTAAAATCAGATCCTTCTTCTGGTTCTCAACCCCCAAAGGATTGCTTCTTGATCACCAACGCAACACTCCTCGACCGGACATGATCATAGAACACCACACAAGCATCCAAACAGAGACATGCATAACATAAAAAATAGTTATTAGAACAGTACACCAATTATATGAAACAACAAGTAAAAAGGTTTTAAATATGTTCTACACGTCGCTACGAACACAGGCACGAAAAGCACGCTAATCGGAGCTACGGTGAAAAAGAAACAACTACCGAAGGATTTACTCTGAAAAGAAAACTATATGCCTTATTTATTTTAATGCTTACATAAAAACATGTGTAAGATATTTCAAAGAAACATCTAAATTGAATTAAGTTAAATTTATATTTGAATTAGAAAATTAAAGTAGAATTAATCATATTTTATTTATAAATAGGGTTACATAATCATTATTTAAGTTAGCATTCAAACCATGAAATTACAGAGCTAGCAACATAGTAAACATTGTTACTAATGCGTAGATTACGTCATTATGAATCTAACGCAACTCGAACGAGTCCAGTCGGAGCTAAAACAGAGTTTCTATGGCCAAAACAAGTTTAGTGGCAAAACTGTGATTTGTTGAAACTATTTTCGCATTTTAAAAACAAATAAAATTGAATTATAAAAGGTTTTGGACCGTGGGTACTATTCCTTAAAAGCTTAGGGGCTAAAGCGAAAGAACCAGGGGCCTATTTCGCATTACTTTCAACAGGATCTGGACTGTGGGTTGATTTTAAAGAACTCCAGAGGCTCTTTTGCAAAACTGGCAGAGCTGACCGGTGACTGACCGAGTTGACTCGATCGCTGCCTATGTGGCACACACGTGGTGGCCATGTCAGCACCACTAACTGCGTTGACCAGCACTGCTGGATCAGATCTGGGCCCTCGGTTGCGGATCGGATGGCTTAGGTCAGCTCGGCGAGGTTTAACCGACCGCGACGGCAGTCAGCACGGCGGTGCTGCCACGAGAGACGGTGGGAGCTCGCCGAAGCTTGGTGGGATGCAAGCTAGAGGGCTCGGCTCAGTGTGGGAAGGCACCGGAAGGGAGATAGAGACGCGACGAGTTCGCCGGTGTGGCTCCTTGCGACTGCCGCAGGGCAACAAAGACGGCGCACACGGCGAAGCGCCATGGATGTCGGTGGCATGCTCACCGACAAATGGTGGAAGGTGCTGTGGGGCTCGGGTGGCCAAGGCGAGGGCACGGGTAGGTAGGTCTTAGCCTCACAAACTCAACGGGGTGCTCGCGTCGTCCACTGGTGACCGGAGATGAGAGCAAGCACGATGGAGCGGGTCGGCACAGTGGCGGGCTTCGACTGGCGCTGGCGCTGAATTGAGAGGGGGAGAGGGAGCAGTGAAGGTAGCGGCGTGATCCTCACCTTCACGTGAAGCTCGGGCGGTGGTTCTCGTCGGCGCAGACGCTGTAGGGGAGGAGAGCGATGGTGGTGGGACCTCGGTGAAGCGGTGGCGCACGCTAGGGCTAGCGGGGTGGTGGCTGCTGCGGCTAGGATTAAGGCAACACGTTGATGGGGTCCGGGCCACGGCAGGGGTCTTAGGGATTTATAGGGGGCTTGGTGTGGAGGTCACACCGAATCCCATGCAAATCGGGATCGAGCGATGACGGTAGAGTCCTGCTTGGGGACGAGTGGAGGAAGGTGTGGCTGGCATGCGGGGCCACGGCATCAGCGGGTGAAGGGGCAAGGCCCACCGATAGAGAGAGGGAGTAGAGCACTCCATGCCGGCTCCAGCCGAGCTAGGCTAGTCGCGCGAAAGGGGAAGGGGAGTCAGGCCGAGAGAGAGGGCCAAGGCCTGCTGGACTAAGGAGCCGAGGGAGGGAGTGCGAGTGGGCTTTGCCAGTCGGGCCCAAAGAGAAGGAGAGAGCGGCTGAGCTACTGGGCCTACGTTGCAAGAAAGCAGGGAGGAGTGGGCTAACCCAGGCGCAAGGCTGAGAGAAAGGAGAGGGAGTGGGCCTGCTGCCATACTCAGGCCAAAGAGAGAGGGGAGTTTTCTTTTTTTTTTTAATTTCTTTTCCCTTTTCAAAGGCATTTTGAACTGGTTTGAATTTGAATCAAATCCACACAATACAAAGAAGAAAATGCACCATCATGAATGCTCAACCATGTTGCTACACCATATGAGGAATTTTTAATTTAGTGAAAATATTATTTTCCTACGTTTCATGAGCAACCAAAAAATACATAAATAAATCATTTTAACTATATTTTTAAAGGTGCAAAATTTAGGGTGTTATAATTTGGTCAAACTTGAGATGGTTTGACTCTCCAAGATTCTTGAAATGACTTATAATTTGGGATGGAGGGAGTATGTGGCAGAACCGCCTGAAGTAACACACTCACGGAGGCGCTCGTCTTCCGCTAAACACTAAGCGTCCCAGAAGGGAGTTACATTGGCAGTTCCGTCGGGCACACCCCAAGGGAGAACCCGAATAATCCACATTTTTCATCCAGGATCCAATAATGAGAACAAGCTTACAATACTTAGTAAATTTCATACAACAAGAGTTCTTGAAAATAAATTATTATAATACCATAGTTCAGAGTGTGGAAATTAAACAGCGGAATTAAAATAAACATCTAGCGATAAGATACAAGGATCCAGCTGTGCCCACCTGAAAAATCCTCCACTCAAAAGCTATCCTTAAGCTGCACCTGCAACAGGGGTAAATAAACCCTGAGTACACAATGTACTCGCAAGACTTATCCGACTAGTGGGAATAGTTTCCCGACTCCAAAGGATATGATAGGCTTTATGGCTTGCAGTTTTTCTTTTAGCGGAAAGCATTACTAATCGTGAATCCTTATGTATTCATTTTATTAGCAGTCATGATTGGTTCATTAGCTAGCCATTCTAGGTAAGCAACTGTTCTAGTTTCAAGCATGGGTTGAGCAATCAGATCGTTTCATCATCCTTCATCTTCCAGTTCTTACAACGGTGCTAGATCATAGTCATGCCGTACCACATCACATGACAATTCACGAACCAATGTATCTCAGCTGAGTACCCCAAAACACATGCCCTGCTTGTACCCCAGGCATAAGCAAGACCAACCTACCACTCTCCTATCACGGGGTCCAGTCCTCGTCCAAACTTGGACTCTAAGCCCCCACTCGGTGCGGTGCTTAGACCTCCACCATCCCCGCCTCCAATCAGTCAGTCCAAAAAGAGGCGAAACCCATGACAAGAAAGTGACAAGCCTTCCTGCTCCCATAAGCAAGTATGTGCTTAGGATAATAAGTCTATGACCTGACTACCATCCACAACAATGGACGGTCCTTAACCGACACGGACAGAGAAAATAGTGTAACCAAGCTATGCCCGTTGGACGCGGGACACAACCTATTACACCCACCAATACTCGTACCATATCCCTGCCCGGTCTCCATTTTCCTTTCACCATTTTATTATGAGAGCAGTAATAATAATCACCTACTGTGAGTAACGGCAGGTTACTCATGCTACCAAAAAACATAAGCATAGCAACTACTCGACCTAAGCTAGTAGGACTCATAGGTAGGTATATCTATACATGTAGTTTCAATAATAAGCCTATAATGTAAATGCACATCACATATATATATCCAATGATTATTCAAAATAAGGGTTATGCACCGGGGCTTGCCTTGGGCAGGGTGGTCAGCTATGTCAGTCGTTGGTTGCTCCGAGGCTCCTTCTGGTATGAAGATCTCCTCCTCATACTCCTCGATCACCTCCTCGTACTCCTGCTCGCCCACGGTCATGAACTCTAGCAACTCGTTCTCTACATGCATGAAATGATGATGCAACACTTAGTAATATGGCAACAATAACTCATAAAATAAGAATACATCTACCAAGCTACTAAGCTAACTCTAATGACTAAGATGCTAAGTTACCTATTATTCCCACTAAACAGGTATGAAACCTTTCAAGCATTATCTTAGCAACTAAAGGCATCCTTATTTTTATTACCGATTTAATATATATATTAAAACAAGGAGTACTTAGCTACCATATTTATCAACCTATTCTAGAGCTACAAAAATTACAGTGAGCAAATAATAATATAATGAACCTACTGTAAAAATTTTATGATCAAAGCTTTTACCAATTTGCCACAAACATTCCTACAATATTAATCTAAATAATTCTAAACGTTCTTAAATGAATTAATAAGCCTTAGCCTCAACTCAAACATGCATACTCTAATCATACCAGTAGATAGACAACATTTTTAGGAACTCAACAAAATTTATTTCACAATTTTTGGACACCTAGGTGAATTGATATTAATTTTCAAAGTTCAGCTCAGAATATAAAATATAAAGCCTATTCCTATTTTTTAGTAAAAGGAAAACAAATTCCACTCCTCAGCCCACCACCGCGTGGCCCGTGCAGACACGGCCCACCACGAGGCGGCCCACAATGGGTAGACCCACAGCACGCTGCCAACTTTGCAAAAATGCCCCCATGCAAAGACCAAATCAACCCACAGTCCACGGCACTATTTCCCGAGAGAGAGACTATGCGAATAGGACCCTGCAATCTATCGCCTTTACCACAGCTAGACCCCTGGCCACCCCTGCGCGTGTTGGCACGATGGACGCGGCACTAGACGGCCACGCCGGCCATCCAGGACCCCCCCGGCCCTGCTGGCGAGCCAGCCTGCACCTACAGCCCTAGCGCCTACACTAGACGAAGCTACGGTAGCGGCGGAGCTTGTGGGAGTGATGGCCATGGTGAGCGGCCACATGTGATGGTGGCGTGACCGTACCAGCCACCCTAGACCATCACGCAGCTACTGGCTAGCATGAGAGCATCACTAGCTTACCTTAGTCATGGCTGCGGTGATGGTTCGGTCGGAGATACCCCGAGCAGGACTGGCCACATGCGGTCAGTGGGAGGCGGCGATGCTCCGTGATGGTGTAACCACGTCAGCAGCATCAATAAGGTGGTAGAGGTGCAAGTGAGGTGCGCAGGGTGCAGTGGAGGTGGAGTCAAAGCTCATGGCGTAGTTGGCTGGGAGTGGGATGGTGCGGTGAGTGATTGCCCTCGGCCATGGTAGAACCTAGCCTT
Source organism: Miscanthus floridulus (assembly GCF_019320115.1). NCBI lineage: Eukaryota > Viridiplantae > Streptophyta > Magnoliopsida > Poales > Poaceae > Miscanthus > Miscanthus floridulus. The sequence continues at coordinate 9,085,491 of NC_089585.1, forward strand.
AATGGCACGGAGGAGGGAAAACTGCAAATTGGAGCAAGTCGTGATGCAATTCAAGGCGGGGTGGGAATGGTTGGCACATGAACACCAAGGTGGAGACACGAGCATGCGAGATTTAAGGCAAGCTCCCGTGCTTGGGCTCACCGGGGTCACGACGTGACCACGATGGGAAGCAGGGGAGGGCGCAGCGGTGGAAATAGCGGCGAGCAGTGATGCGGCTGGCGCTCTTTGGTGGGACTTGGGCACACAACTAGGGTACACATGCTAGGCGCAAGTGATGAGCGAAGCGGCCACGGCTAGCTCTGGCCCGCACGCCACAGCGCCATTAAATGTGGGTCGATGGCGCCATAGGGCGGCATCCCACGTGCATGGCAACAAGGCAGCAACGACGAGGTGCAGGAGCACATGGTGGTGCAGTGGCAGTGAGGCATGGCATAGCGAGCAGGCATGTAGCGCGGTGATGGGATAGTGGCGGCAGTGTCATAGCACGGCGGACATCCAGGCGTAGGGGGCTCGCGTTAACGGCTAGCTAGCGCACCCGAGCGGGCAGCCTACGACAGCAGCGGCTGGCTAGCGCATGGCCACACGCATGCGTCCTCATGTCGACGCCACGACATCGGGGCAACGGGCCTAGTGACCACGCACAGACTAGGAAGTCGGCCGAGAACAAGCTGTGCAGGGTTTTTAAAGCGTTCGAAACCTCTAACCAGTTGCTCCAATCCTAAAATCAACTTCGCTACACCTTAGGGGGGGTCCATTAGGCTACTAAAACAAGCCATAATAATTCACTATTCCTTAACTCAATTTCCTTACAAAAATTACCAAACATAGCAATGTCGAGCCTACCAAAAGTTCATGAAATTTTTCTAAGTGTTGAATGAATTTATATTTCTAGTTGCATTTCTAAGCTATCGAAAATAGTACTTAACAATATTATTTATCAACACCAAGTATTTCATTGCCTTCTATAATGTTCACAATTCAAACTTTATTTGAGTGTCACATACATGTTTTATAGCATTTTTGCTCAATAAAAATTAGTTAACACCCTTACTTGCTAATTTTATAAATCGTGAACCAACTTTTCGTTTTACATTTTTATGGTTCGTTTAAGTTACAATGCATTACCTGTTCATCACACCACATGCAATATCACTTAAGTATGATGCTCATGACTTATTTAGTAAATGATTCACTAAGTAACACCGAGGGTGTTACAGCTCTCCCCCTTAAACAAAATCTCGTCCCGAGATTTTCATGTGCCTAGTGTGGGAAAAGAGATAAGAAATAAATTCTGATTTAAACAATTACCTCGACGAACTAGCAAGAAGATGAGGGTAATGCTTTGAGATATAACTATCTTGCTCCCAAGTTGTTTCGTCCTTCGAGTGAACTTTATAGAACTTCACCACCTTGTTTCTACTCACTCTTTCTTTTTCATTTAAGATCTTGACGGGATGCTCAATATAAGACAAGTCGGGCTGGAGGGAAAGTCCTTCAATTTCCATTACTTCCTCAGGAACCCTCAGACATTTCATTAACTAGGAAACATGAAAGATATTATGCACTGCTGATAAAATATCTAGAAGCTAGAGACGTAAGCAATAGGACCACATCGCCCCAAAATCTTATAAGGACACACATAACGAGGGGCTAGCTTTCCTCGGACACCAAATCGATGCACACCTCTCATGGGAGACACCTTGAGATACACATGGTCACCAACTTCAAATTGCAAGGGCCTTCTTCGCTTGTCAACATGAATTTTCTATCGACTGTGAGCTACCTTCAAATGGCTCTGAATAATACTAACTTATTCTTGAGCTTCCTTGATAAAATCAGGTCCAAAATATCCACGGTCACCCACTTCGACCTAGTTAAGCGGGGTCTACACTTCTTTCCATACAGAGCTTCAAAAGGTGCCATACGAATACTTTCTTGATAGCTATTGTTGTAAGAAAACTCAGCTAAGTTCAAGCATTTGTCCCACTTCTCAGGGAAAGAGATGACACAAGCTCTCAACATATGTTTAAGTACCTGATTTACCCTTTCTATTTGTCCATCCATCTATGGATGATAAGCTAAACTTCGGAGGAGACGAGTACCGAGACATTTCTAGAGTTGCTCCTAGAAACGGAAGACAAAGACTAACCCTCTATCGGAGACGATAGTAAGAGGAACCCCATGTAGAGTTATAATCTGATCAAAATATAGCTTGGCATATTTTTTGGCTGAATATCTAGTATCCACCGGAAGAAAATGAGCGGACTTAGTGAGGCGATCCACAATGACCTAAATAGAGTCGTAGCCCTTGGAAGTACGAGGCAAACCCACAATAAAATCTATGGAAATATCCTCCCATTTCCAAACAGGAATAGGCAAGGGCTGTAAAAATCCAGGCGTACATATGTGGTCCGCCTTAACTCTTCCACAAGTATCGCACTCCACGATGTACTTGGTGATATCCTGCTTCATATTGGACCACCAATACAACTGACGCAAATCATGATACATCTTGTTACTGCCAAGATGGATGGACAACTTGGAATTATGGGCCTCATCCAAAATCTTCCTCCTAAGCTCCTCATTTGACGGAACTACCAATCTGTTCTTGAACCTCACTACCCCTTGGTCATCAATACTAAAATGAGGACCACGCCCTTCGTCAATCAACTTCTTTATGTGAGAAATTTCTCAAGTATCTTGCTTTTGCTCGCTAATAATTTGCTCAATTAAATCCGAGACTAGAGCAATGTGAGCTAGCACCTCAGCATGATTGAGAGACAAAGCTGCTTCTTCAACCTGATATGACTTCCGACTCAAAGCATCAGCTACCACATTAGCTTTTCTAGGATGGTAATGAACCTCCAAATTATAATCCTTGATTAATTCCAACCATCTCCTTTGCCTCATATTCAACTCGGGCTGAGTGAAAATATATTTGAGACTCTTGTGATCCATAAAAATATGAACTTTGTTTCCCAACAAATAATGCCTCTAATTTTTTAGAGCGTGCACCACAATAGCTAGCTCTAAATCATGGGTGGGATAATTCACCTCATGCCTTTTCAGCTGACGTGAAGCATAAGCTATCATACGCCCATCCTGCATAAGCACACATTCCAACCCCATCTTTGAGGCGTCACAATATACATCAAAAGGTCTATCAATATCTGGTTGGGCTAGAATAGGAGCAGTGGTAAGAAAATGCTTCAGAGCTTGAAAAGCTTCCTCGCACGTTGGACTCCATACAAACTTGGCATCTTTCTAGAGTAACTTGGTCATAGGTGGAGCTATTTTGGAGAAGTTAGGGATAAAGCGCCGATAGTATCCCGCTAGACCAAGGAACTGATGGATCTGATGTACTAACTTGGAAGACTTCTAATTTAACACATCTTGTACCTTGTTTGGATCCACCGAGACAACTTCAGGAGTCAACACATGTCCCAAAAACTGCACTTGATCCAACTAAAACTCACATTTACTGAATTTGGCATACAGCTTGTGTTCCCTCAATCGAGTCAACACTATTCGGAGATGCTGGGCATGCTCTTCTTTGTTCTTGGAGTAGATCAAAATATCATCAATGAACACCACCACAAACTTGTCCAACTCTGGCATGAAGACTGAGTTCATGAGATACATGAAGAATGCAGGAGCATTGGTGAGACCAAAAGACATGACTAGGTACTCATACAACCCATACCTAGTAGAGAAAGTTGTCTTTAGTATATCTTGGGGTCTGATCTTAATTTGATGATAACCTGAACGAAGGTTGATCTTGGAGAACACCTTTGCACCAGCCAACTGATCGAATAAAGTATCAATACGAAGTAAAGGATACTTGTTCTTAATGGTTGCCGCATTGAGAGGGCAGTAATCCACACACATCCAAAGAGTGTCATCCTTCTTCACAAAAATGGCTGGACAACCCCATGGTGAAGAGCTAGGACAGATGAATCCCTTTTCCAACAACTCCTCTAACTGCTTCTTCATCTTTGCCAATTCCTTCAGGGCCATGTAGTACGTGGGCTGAGAAATAGGAGCAGTGCTAGGTTCTAACTCAATAGTAAACTCCACATCCCTATCTGGTGGTAACCTAGGTAGATCTTTAGGAAAGACATCCAAAAATTCACAGACCACGGGAATAGAGGCAAGATCAGTTGAAGCTTCAGCATGAGCAACAACTACTGTAGCTGGCTCAAAAAGCATAAGAAGAGACATTCTATCCTCTGAAGAAGGAAGTCGTAACTCAATAACTCTCTGCTTAAGGTTCAAAACTACCCCATAAACTCGTAATCAGTTCATACCTAGAATTGCATCTATGCCTTGCCCAGGCAGCACCATGAACTGGAGACGATAAGTGTGAGTGGCTAACACCAATTTGACTATGTCTGTCCGAGTATTAACGCACAACTACGCCCCTAGAGTGCTGATTCTATATGCGATAGGGATAGCCATAAGAGATATATTGTGCTTCTATACGAACCCCATGCTCATGAATGAATGTGATGCACCAGAATCAAACAACATAAATGCTAGGTGGGAATCAACGGGTAAACATACCAGCCATAACAGGTTCATTCTGCAAGAGTTCCTCAGCCTCAGTGAAGTTGACTTGCCCCGAGCGGCTCACTAGCACCTTCTTCTTGATGATCGTCCGCTTGATTAGAGGTGAGTTAGCTAATGGCTGGGAAGACTATGCAAGCTGGCTCTGCGGACACTACTGAGCATAGTGGCCCTCCTAGCCACACTTGAAACAAGCGGCATGCTTGTTCCCCTATCCTAGACGAGGCGGAACCTGTTGTCCCTAAGGCTACGGTTGCACCTGCTGAATAGGTGCACGGTACTACATGGGAGGTGCCTGGTGGGTCTACTGAGGCTGACGGAACGACTGCCCACCTAAAGACTGATAAGGCACCCATCTGATAACCTGTACCTTCTGAGCCTGCGAGTGACTAGAAGACCCAGTGGTCACCCACTTGCGCTTCCACTTGGCCTGAGAGTCACGCTGAAGTCCCTCCATGGTAATAGTAGCATTCATCATGGCACCAAAAGTCTAGTAGTTCCCTATGTACAGCTCTTTCTATGGACTGCAAGAGAGGCCATGATAGAAACTATCCCTCTTCTTCTCATCAGTGTCGACGTGGATCCTAGCATACTATGCCAGATGATTGAACTTATTCACATAATCCATCACAGACATACTCCCTTGCTTTATGTCTAGGAACTCAGTCAGCTTCCTATTCAGCCAACCAGCAGGAATATAGTACTCTCTGAAAGTAGCTGTAAACTCCTGCCAAGTCACACAATGGTCCACTGGCTGCATGGCATTGAACATGTCCCACCATGCACTAGCAGAACCTAGAAGCTATTGCGTTGCAAAGCGCACCTTCTGCTCATCAGTTATATTGAGCAGCTAGAACTTTTGCTCCAGAATATGAAGCCAATGCTCTGCATCTAGAGGCTTAGCAGCCGGTGTGAACATGGGTGGGTGCATCTTCAAGAAGTCCTGGTAAGAATAGGGCCCCTCAGGACCACGGGCACCACCCCCATTCCTGCCATTGCCTCTGTGGCCTCCACGAGCGAAGCCATCGATAGCCTATGCTAACAGCTCCATGGCACGGGCTGACTCGCGATGAGAAGTCAGCATCTCTGCCATTATCTCTGCATGAGTCATCAGAGGTGGTGGTGGCGGAGGAGGAAGGGGAGGAGCCAACAGTGGGGCCTCATGGCTGTCCCCATTGGTGCCATTATCCTTGCCACGACCATTCTCACCCTGATCTGCCCCAGCGCTGGTATTCCCGTGACCAGACCTCACTACTACAAGAATCAATTTGCGCAGCATGGCCAAAACACGCTCCGTGGCGGGCACCTTTTTTGCCCGCCACGGTTAACCGGTGGCCGGCCAGCGAGGCCGGCCACCGGGGCGCCCGCTGCGGGAAACTGGTTTACCACGGCGGGCAACCTTACCTGCCCGTTGTAGGAAATCGTTATTTACCACGGCGGGCGGTATGAATAGCCCGCCGTGGTTAATACGGTTTACCATAGCGGGCTCTTTAAACTGCCCGCTGCGGTAAAGACTTGATTTACCAAGGCGGGCGTTTTATGTTGCCCGCCGCGGTAAAGCCTGTACAAATACAGACCTCAGACCCTCCTTCTTCTCCACGGGTCTTCCTCTCTCAAAACTCATGGGGGGAGGCTTTGCCCTAAAATTTGAGGAAACTTTTGATTTGAGTTGAAGGGCTTGGATTTGAGGGAGGAGGACATCATAAGAGGTTCATAAAGGCTCTCCCTCTCTCCTTCCATCCTCCCTCTCTATTTCCATCACCTAGAGTTCTCTTTAGATCTAGATCTAGATCTAGATCAATTTTAATGAAAAAAATGATGTCATGTATTTCTTTAACTTTAGATTCATCATAGATGCATGCTTCATCTTTCACATCGTCATTTTCTCTCTTTTTCATGATTTTGGACGTAAAAATCATTAATTTCTCCTAATTCTTCTTTATTTAATGTTGATTGTGATGGATAATGTTCGCAGATATGATGGATAGATCGGAATGGATGTACCGGATCGATAGAGTGAATGATCCATGGTACCTCTTTGAATTAAGGAAGTTTATTGCGGCTGGTAAAGCTCACCATGAGAGACTGAAGCGGATGACAACCATATGTCCATGTTCTCGTTGCAAGAACCTGAAAGCCCACCGAGACAGCGAGGTGCAAACTCATTTGATCATGTATGGTTTCATCGAGGGCTACACAGTCTGGACATTTCACGGCGAAAGAGTTGGTGCGAGTGGCACTGCATCTGGAGTTACCTCTTCGACGCCGACGACGATAGCACCACCGATGAATAAAGATCCTTCCGCAGCAGCTGCGCCAGCCGACAGTGACAACAGTTGTCGTGATTACATCATGGTGGATGATGTAATGCAAGACATGGCCGACGAAGCCGGTGACGGTGGTGATGGTCAGGATACTGTGAGCCAACCCGAGGATGTGCAGCTTGTTGAAGATCTAGTCAAACACTTTGATGAAGACGACGTTGTGTTGGGTTGCCCAAAGTGGTTGGAGAATTTCAGAGAGTTGAAACAGGCGGCAGTTGATCCTCTCTATAAGGACGGCGGCAATTGTCCAAAGGAGTGCACGGCGCTCTGTTTTAACCTCCATATGTTGATGTTGAAGGCTCGTCATGGTTGGTCTGACACTAGCTTCAATGAGTTGTTAAGCTACCTTGCCACCACGTACCCAACGGCTAACAAGGTGCCCGCCAATACTTATCGGGCCAAGAAGCTGATCCGGCCAGTGGCGATGAAGCTTAGAAAGTTTGATGCATGCCCTAACCACTGCATCCTGTATCGGGGCAATGAGTATGAGAATTTGACGAGTTGTCTGCACTGCGGCTTTAGTCGATACAAGAAAAATGCTGGTTGTCGCGTGGATGCAGAAGACAAGGGAGGCTTGTGGGGTGGTCGGAAGAAGAACAAGAAGGGGGCAAAGAAGAGCAGTGTGGCCAAACAGATCTTGGCTCAGCAGGACGATGAAGAAGAGGGTTACACGCACAGGAAAAGTCCAGCACTGTCGGTGTGGTACCTGCCCATGACCGATCGCCTGCGTGCAATATTCGGGAACCCGGACGATGCCAAGCTCATGTCCTGGCATGCATCTGCTGACCGCCTGAACGACGATGGCAAGCTACGGCACCCATCCGATGACAAGCAGTGGAAGGATTTCGACGAGGCCTACCCAGAGTTTGGCAAGGAGCCTAGGCATGTTAGGTTCACGCTAAGTACCGATGGGATGAACCCGTTCGATGAGCTTAGCAGCTCGCACAACACTTGGCCCGTCGTGCTCACCATGTACAACCTACCTCCCCATCTATGTCAGAAGCGTAGGTACCTTATGCTGACCATGCTTATCTCTGGACCGAAGCAGCCCAGCAACGATATAGATGTGTTCCTAGAGCCGTTCATGGAGGAAATGAAGATACTATTTGATGTTGGGGTCTAGATGGTGGATGCATCCCGCAAGGAGAAGTTCAGACTAAAAGCAATCATCTTTGTCACCATCACCGATTACCCCGGTCTCTTCTCACTATCGGGGCAGATCAAAGGGAAGACCGGCTGCGTAATTTGCATTGACAGGACCTGCTACACTTACCTTAAGGGATCCAATAAGATGGTGTACACGAGGCACAGACGGTTCCTCACAAAAAATCACAGGTATAGAAGAAGTATTATGAACAAATACTTTGATAATCAGGACGAGCCGTAGTGTGATCAACTGACACAGACTAGTTGGGGGACAAAGGTGTATGAGATGGTCAAGGACATGGATCAGGTGGAGTTTGGAAAGAAGAAGAAGCCGCCTGAAGAGGGGAGCAAGCAGACAAGGAAGCAAAAGCGTGACCAGACGGAGGAAGTCCCCTCCGCTGTTCCTTTCAAGAAGAAGTCAATTTTCTTCAAGTACCTGTTGTATTGGAAAACACTGAATACACCCCATGCCATCGACTGCATGCACCTAGAGAAATATGTCTTCGAAAGCACGATCGGTGTCGCGCTGGACATCAAGGGCAAGACAAAGGATGGTATTAAGTCACGGACGGATCTTGTCAATCTGGGCATCAGGCCGGACCTTCACCCGGGACCGCCTCAGAACGGTAAAGTCGATATCCCGGGTGCGGCCTGCAACCTAACGTAAGACGAGAGGACGGCTTTTCTTAAGTTGCTTAGGGGTATCAAGGTGCCGACTGGTTTCTCTTCCAACATCAAGAGCCTAGTCTCCATGAAAGACCTCATAATGACTGGCTACAACTCACACGACTGCCACGTCATGCTGACGGTGTTCCTACCAATTGCGATTAGGGCTATCCGTCCAGAGTACGTGAAGATGGTCATCACATGGATGTCATACTTCTTTAATCGCATCACTCAGAAGGTCATTGATAAGGCTGAGCTACCTGCCCTGAAGGAGTTCATCGCGGAGACCCTTTGCCAGCTCGAGATGTGCTTTCCACCATCTTACTTTGATATTATGCCACACCTAATGATGCATATGGTCGATCAGATCCATCAACTAGGCCCCGTGTACCTACACCAGATGTGGACGTATGAGCGGTTCATGTCCACCCTCAACAGATACGTCCATAACCGCGCTTACCCGGAGGGCTCTATGATCGAGGCATACACAACGGAGGAGGCCGTGAACTGGTGTATGAGGTACATAAGAGGACGGTGAAAGCACCTGCACCAAAATGATTTATGTATCCCAGAGACATATATGTAATAATATAGCTCGATCTATTGAAGACAAGTTTTGTAACTTATTATTAATATCATGGAACCATACTACTCTACTAGTACTACTCAACCTACTACTACTATAGCATACTACTACTATCTATTGTACTAATACTACTCTCTACTACTCACATGTACTCTACTTACACAACACTACTCTCTACTACACAGTACTACTACACAACACTACTCTCTACTTACACACTACTTACACAGTACTAAATATCAGTGCCCATAAATTTTGGATTAATAAGTTTTAGATTGGTAATAAATAGCAGGGAGGAAATGAAAAAATATTAACCGTGGCGGGCACGTAACAGCGCCCGCCGCGGTTAATAGATTAACCGTGGCGGGCAATTTAAGGTGCCCGCTACAGTAAACATTTACCGCGGCGGGCGGATTATATTGCCCGCCGCGGTTAATCCATGCGCTATATATGTGCCGCTGCTCGCACAAATTTTCTTATTGCCTCGTGCCCTCGATTTCGACTCGAAGGGCTGCCGAAATATTGCGCCGCCGCCGCCATCCCCGCCGCCGAGCTCCTCCGTGGTGACCCCCGCCCCCATCCTCCTCCCCCGTGCCCGTGCCCCGCCCCCGTCCTCCTCTCCCTTGCCTGCGCTCCGTCCCCGTGCTCCTCCGGCGCCCCGTCCCTGGAACCCTAGCTCCGGTGCGTCGCCGGCTCCGACCCATCCGCCGCTGCCAAATTCCTCGACGGCCTTCTCCACCCTTCTCCAGTTCAGGCAGCACTACACAGCGCGCAAGGAAACAACGCCACCAGCGGTATGTGACCTAACCTCTGCATTTGGGATTTCATTTTTTTTATTTATGAACTAAAACTATGAAAACAATTATGAAACCATGTCTGTTCATGAAAATCGAACCATATGGCAGTAGCCAAGACCAGCCCACATCTCGTTCACCTCCTGTAGCAGCATCAAGTCATCATGAATCAAGAACTTGACTAAACTGGACAGTTGAAAAAATGAAGCACAAAACAGTAGCAGTCCCACTTTGCCCTGGACTGGGTAAAGAAAACAGAACTTAGTAAATCAGCTTTGGAATTTGTACATGTCAGCCGTAAATTATTTTCAGACTTGAATTTTAAGATAAGAAATAATTGGACTTAGCTACTTAGAACCGAAAATTATTTAGCAGCTAGGCTATGAATTTTCAGCAACAAATTATTTCGCAGCTATGCATATGAATTTCCAGCAATAAATTATTTAGCAGCTAGGCATATGAATTTCTACAAATAATGAAATAAAACATGTACAGTTAAATGGCATATTTTTTCCTTTCATGTGAATACTTATTCAATCTGCTATCAGTTATATATTTTTAGTAATCCAACCTCCAATTAGGGGCATAGATACTGTGAGGTTATTTTGCAGTTGTATGAACTACTGAATGACCTTCATTGTATTTCACTTGAATCTGACAGGACACGCACAGCTATAGCTTTTGCCTGTGAACACTACTAGTATACTGCCTACTACTACTCCCTCCTCCTCTACTCCTCTACTCCCTCCTATACTACTAGTATACTACTACCTACACTCTATAGCTTGATGCAAATTTTTTGATTTGTGAAAGGTTTTTGTTTAATGGGGCTGGTTCCTTTTTGAGATGAATTGGTCAATCCCTCCTTTACTACTAGTATACTACTACTACTGCCTACCTCTACTCCCTCCTGTACTACTACTAGTATACTACTACTACTGCCTACTACTACTCCCTCCTCCTCTACTCCTCTACTCCCTCCTATACTACTATTCTACTACTGCTGCTCCTGTTTTTGATTTGTGAAAGGTTTTTATTTAATGGGGCTAGTTCCTTTTTTGGCATATGCAATGATGAACTTTTTTGGCATTTGCCTCTCTTGCTTGTCATTGGCAGTTTGGCATTGCCAATTGCCATGATACCCATTAATCCACTGCCTACACTCTACTACCTACACTCTACTGTCTACTGCCTACACTCTATAGCTTGATGCAAATTTTTTGATTTGTGAAAGTTTTTTGAGATGGCTAGCTACTACTTATCCCCTTACTGGTACTCTAGTGCTTGATGCAAAATTGTACTTGTATTACCTATTTCTCTCTACCACTGTTGTCTTACTACTGCTGCTGCTACTCTGAATTCAACTGAACTGCTATACTACACTTGGTGAATTTTGAACTGCTATACTACTGATCTATGATTCTTTTGGTGAACCGTAGCATTTGAATTCAATTCTTTTTGCTGCCTATGATGCCAAAGAAATTTATGACAAAATTCTGAGCATATGCCACTGCCTATGATGCACCTTGCCTTTAAACTAATTCTGAGCTAAATTTGGGAGAATTTTGAGATGAATTGGTCACTCTGCTGCAATTTTGCCAAATTTGATATAATTTGTGAGAATTTTGAGATGAATTGGTCACTCCCTCCTTTACTACTAGTATACTACTACTACTGCCTACCTCTACTCCCTCCTGTACTACTACTAGTATACTACTACTACTGCCTACTACTTTCTAGTAGTATACTACTACTAGTATACTACTACTACTGCCTACTACTACTCCCTCCTCCTCTACTCCTCTACTCCCTCCTATACTACTATTCTACTACTGCTGCTCCTGTTTTTCATTTGTGAAAGGTTTTTATTTAATGGGGCTGGTTCCTTTTTTGGCATATGCAATGATGAACTTTTAAACTTATTGCTGAGGCAGTGGCATATGCAATGATGTGAACCCTTTTATGCTGAGGCAGCGGTGATGATGATCGAGTGCCCCCCGCTAAACTAGGATGGCTTGTATACCAGATACAAGAAACCAGTTTAAAAGCGATGTGATGACAATGGGGCAAATCTGAGCCAACTACTACTACTTTACTACTCTAGTACTACTCTACTTTACTACTCTATAACTGTGTCTATACAACTGAAATATGTATTCATTGTAGCTTTCCAATGGCGGAGGAACCAATAAGCGAATGGCGTGACCCTACCCCTAGTGCATCATCATCAACTAGCCTCGAGAGCCAAGTGTCCGTGACCCCGAGGCCAACAAAGAAACGTCATACAGAGGACGATGATGACCCGACCTACCAACCGAGGGACGACGAAGTTGAAAGTGCGCGGTCTCCAAACCCTGAACAGATGCCGGTGGTGCCTCGAGAATTGAATTTCGAGGAGGAACAAGTCAGTGACAAAGAACCCCCTGCTCCATCTCCAACCACTTCAGGCAAGTCTAGTGGTCAGAGGACAAAGCTGAGAAGGGGGGAACACAGGAGGCACCGGAGGGAAATCTACGGCGAAGTCCATGTGATCCATGAGGTGGGACCAGAGGGAAACCCGTTGTCGCCACCCACGGTCCTTGCCAAGTTCAGCAACCAGGTGGCATGTATAGTCAAGGACAAGGTGGAGATCACTTGGGCGGAGTGGAACAATGTCCCGGTCGACTACAAGACACATATCTAGGGTGAGGTGACGAGGAGCTTCCATTATCCCGAGGACGCCGATCTGGACAAGTGTAGGGAGTGGGTCATGCACGTGGCAGGAAGAGCCTTTAGAAACTTCAAGTCCATGCTGACCAGGTACTACCTGAAGCTAGGCAAGTCACCCTATGTAAAATACACTATGGTGAAGGAACATCACTGGGAAGAGTTCTGCAAACAAAGAACAACAGAAGAAGCAAAGGCAAAGAGCGCCAAGTTCAGCGCACTCGCGAAGAAGAACCTGCACCCCCACCACTTGGGCATGACTGGGTTTGCTGGTAAGAGGCCCTAGTGGCGGGAGGAAGAAAGGGCTAGAGCTGCCGCCGGGCTTCCCGATCCGTACGACGGTGTAGACTTGAGGGCTAAGGACTTCATTTATGCCCACAAGCCGAAGAAGCTCAAGGAGGGTGCAAGCAAGTTCAATGAGCCAAAGTTCGAGGAGGTGGAGAGGGCTCTCATCGAGGCTGCTAAATCCAAGGACAGCTTCGAGGTTCGCAGGGTCCAGGACTTGCTGACCCTAGCGCTGGGAACCCCCGAGCACCGTGGCCGCATCCGTGGCATGTCGTCGAAGATGAGCTGGAACTCAGTGGAGTCATGGCAATCCGACGCTACCACATACCGGTCAAGGCAGAGGTACAAGGAGGGCATCTTTCAAAAGGGCTATGATCAAGGCGTGGCCGAAATGATCAGTCGGTCCATAAAAGAAGCCTTCACGAGCAATGACCCAGATATGGTGTCGATGAGGTCATAGATGCTTCGCTAGGCTGGCGTGGCTGTGCCACAAGTTCCACAAGGGCAGACACAAGGGCAGCCACTGCCGATGATCGAGGATCGCCCAAGGCACCCCATCGACGACATCCGGCAACCCATGCGCGTCAACCTCAACATCCCGTTCGGCAGGGCGAAAAAGTTGACCGTGGGTGAGGGTTACATGCACCCCAAAGAAGATATCAAAGATTTCAACCAAGACTAGATCCCTGCCAACTATGCTACCGTGATACTTACATGGTATGCGACCCAATACGAAGAATTTGAAATGGAATATCCAACTGCACAAGGGGTAACGATCCTTGGAGCTGCCATTGGTTCCGAAGTCCTGTGGAACAAGGACAACATAGAGATCATTCTCTCGACGCCGACTTCTACGCCGATGGTGACACCAGCATCACAACCATCCGTTGCTGGATCTTGTCCCCCCGATGATCTGGATCACGGCGATGGCGATGACGAAGGCAATGGCGGGGATGACAAGGGAAGGAAGTCACCCCGAGGCACAAGCCCTCACCCTCGTTCTCCTCCTCCAACAACAAGTCCACCTCCACCTCCCGATAGTCCATCTAAGGGCACAAGCAAAGGACCGGGAGGCACGGAGGAACCGGGGGCAAAGACACCGCCTGCTGCCATTGCGAGCACAAGCCACTGTCCTCCACCGCCGGCGAAGACTAAAGGCGACCAAGGGCATCTCACATACTCACTTGAGTTCGAAAGGTATGGTAGCGGCGTGCATAATTTGCTAATAACTTTTCTTTGTCATAATATGGTACTAACATTTCTATCCCAGGCCGAGATCACCTTTCCATCTATTTCCTGAATTGGATGACTGCCCCGGCCATTACGAGCATGGGAAGTTCATGATAACCAAGGCCTAGCTCGTCGACGAGGAAAGGTGGGAGACAAGGAGGTTTCATCTCTGGTACATGGAAGCGGCAAAAGCTGACCTACATGGTTTTCTAGTCAAGGTTGTGGCGGAGTACTTCCACTTGCCCGGCAACGATGTAGAACTCCCCGTGGACTTCCATGACATGTACAGACTACTACGGGAACAAGACCTTGACATCACCCAAGTCACCTTGTTCTCTATGTAAGTGATGAATTGCGAGTTTCACATATCACCTGCCTTTGAATCGGTCAAGACTACTTTTATATGCCACGATGGCTTGTCCTTGCAGGTTGATGGCCTATATATCCAAGGAACTAAAACTTGATGTTATCTATCTATCTCCAATGCATATTGCTCAAAGAGTCATCATTGGTTACCACCTAGATGACAATCATCCAACCATGAAAGACTTGACCAAGCGACAGAGAGAGGCGCATAGGAAGAAACTGATGGACAATGAGAAGTTGAACATTTCAAGGTACATACTAGGAGCAATGAAGAAGATCAGGAGAAATGGGTGTATCGTAGCTGCCTACCACTTTGGGTAAGTCGAAGACATGCCTGTAGAGATAAGTGGGTAGCTAGCTAGTATTATTATTTCTCATTGTAACCTGTATTTTGTTTCAATGGCGCAGCCAAGGCCTCGAGGGTCACTGGGTTGCATTTATCATCTACCCTCAAGATGGCAGGGCCTGCGTATTTGATTCGTTGAGAATGCCAAACTTAAAAGGGTACAAGGCCTTTGAAGATTGCCTCAGAGTGTAAGTGACTGAACTGTCTTCTCTTATGCGTTCTAATGCCCTGCCTAATACTAGTATATTTCATATAGCGCTTATAAGGAGTACGTGAAGGATCCTGAATGCTATGATCGAAGAACAGAGAATTTTAAGGCTAAGCATAAGAACCGCATCAAAATCAGACGCAACTTTCCGGTAAGTATTTGAAAGGTTTAATTGTGCTTTCTGTTCATAAGCGTTCTAATGTCTGTATTCTAATGCTTGTGTATCGATCATGCAGTGTGCCAAACAACCGATCAAGCTCTATCTCTATTAGGCTACCAGGAGAGACCTGTTCAATCTGAGCAGCCCAATTGAATAGCAACTGAAAACTTTCCTCATATCTACCATGGATTTGATCTATTGCTAACTTCATACCTGACCAAGCCTTTGAATACTTCAGCTTGATGCCATAATCATCTTCCAACTTCTCCTTGCAATCCTTTGCACGTTTTGTTGGATTTTTCTTGAGCCAATCTCCCAACCTGTCTGCACACCAATCCTGTGATGCCATCTTTCCTACTACCAGTTTTGTAGTTGGACAGTCGTGATCTGATGGAAGTACTTTGATCTGCACATAGAAAACAAGTCAGGTCAAGCAAATAGAAATGTACATAGAAAACAAGTCAGGTCAAGCAAATAGAAATGCACAAATGAACTAGTGCATGGTCAGTTACCTGTATTGTCTTTTTATCATGTAGCCTAGATGCATGTATGCACCAAGGACATCGCTCAGCCTTGCACCTTGCAATATACCTTGTTGGGTCTGTTTTGATACCAGCTAACTCAAAGCCTTTAGTCACAGCGTAATGCCTGATAGCTTTCCTGAATGAAACAATATCAGGAAATAACTCCCCCTTCTCAATCTTGGGGTGCTCTGGGTCATGGATCACATGGATCTCTTTAGGGTCTGCATCATTGACCTCTGTCTCAGTAGGAAAAGCATGAGCATCATCATTAACAGCATCATGAGAAACATGTGGAGGTGAATTACTATGAGGTTGTGAACTGCTATGTGGCTGTGTTGGTGGTATTGGCATATACATTCCCTCATCATCATAACCCACATACTCTTCATCATTATCAAACATATCGGACTCCCTGTCAGGCTCAAGTTCAGGCTCAACTTCAGCCTCCATGGGAACCTTTGGTGCATCATCTGCCTTAGATGATGGCTGGTTAACATTACTGTCAGTAGGGATTGCATTGCCAATATCGGGAGGAATCACACATAAAGGTTCTAATGCATCAAACTGATCAACAGAGGCAACAGATTGATCAAACACTCCTACAACAATCTGGCAATGCATCTGGTCCTTATACATCTCAAATATGTCATTCATCTGGAACTGGTTTTCTAGTCTGACATCTTCACACACCCTTTTGTCATAGTACCAAGCAGTTGGGCACTGAGTACGAGACCATTTGATAGCATTGCGCAAGCTGGTCATCAGTAACTCAAACGAAAACGAGCCTATCTCCACATCCCACTTAATCACAGAGCCCTTTGTGTAAGCTTTCCTACCCAAAGAGTCTATCGTACAGAATGCTTCCACTTTAATCTCTAGGGAAAATAGTGGAACCCTAGCATCAACCAAATCACATCAAAATGTGCACATCTCCAGCGACAATGCATAAATTGAGGCCTAATCTACTCATGTCTGTGCTCAGCAAGGAGAGAAAAAGTACCTTTCGTCGCCGTCCACCATCGGCGACCCGCGCGGGGCGCGTCCGCCATTGATGTGCACGCTACTCCATTGCTTTCCTTCGACTGGCCCCCTTGCGCCGTCTCCTTGGCCTGCTGCGCCGCCGTCGGGATCGTCGCCGTCACCACCGCCGAAATCGCCGTCGCCACCACAGCCTAGGGTTCTTGCTCGGGGAGAGAGACAGGGAAAGTGAGAGTGAGAGAGAGGTGGAGACGGTGGCGTTCACCGCGCCATTTAGATGAAGACGTGCGACAAACGGATACGGTCGACCGTATGCCACTGATGCGTACAAGCGGGCCCAAGCGTTTGTCGGGCGTATACGATGGCATATTTCAAAGTATCGCAAAATTATAATGGCACGCTTGCGATTAGACGAATTGTAATGGTATATTTCCAATCTTCAAGAATTGTAATGGCACCTTTCCAAAAAAAACCCTTTTTCCCTGTTGTAATTTGTGTGTTTTTTAGGCGGCAAACAATCATGTGCTAGCTTCTCCTAAAACACATGGTTTTTTGTCTGTTGAAATTCGTGTGTTTTTTAGGCAGCCAACAACCATGTGTTAGCTTTGACTAAAATACACGGCTGCCCAGAACGGGGACCTAGAAACCAAGGTCACGCCAGCTTGGCCTGGTGTTGAAGAGGTGCGTTGACTTGATGCAGATAGCACGGCGGCAATCCTCTTCGTGTCGGAGCGGACATCGTTGCTCTAAAAGATGGGCCTCGGCGGTGTCGCGTGGAGAAAGGGCCTGCGTTCACCGCCCTCATGGCCCGGCGCAGGATGCAAGGTAGTAGCCGGGCCGGATGAGGAGGCAGACGCTGTGCGCCGCCGGATAGTCTTGCGCCGCCGAAGGAAATATGAGCCCCGTGTTGCCGGTTCCTCCGGCCCCCGACCGCTACTCGTCCATGGCCGAGGCCCGGTCCTGTCAAATCGGTGACCTGGAGCAGAGCCATAAAGATGGGCCCTCTAATATAGCTATAATATATACCATCTCTACCATTATATCAACTCTTCTATGCATTTCTTCATTTCTCTTCTCTCATTGCCAAATGTTTGCTTTCAAGAAACATGAGACCATTGAAATTTTAGAACAATTAGCAAGTAATTTACCAAAATTATGCCGTGCTAGATTCAACTTTAAAATCAACAGAGTTAGTACATTACCTAG
Source organism: Miscanthus floridulus (assembly GCF_019320115.1). Lineage (NCBI taxonomy): Eukaryota > Viridiplantae > Streptophyta > Magnoliopsida > Poales > Poaceae > Miscanthus > Miscanthus floridulus. The sequence continues at coordinate 9,103,582 of NC_089585.1, forward strand.
TTGAGAAATTGAGATAACAATTATTCACTAAATAGTGTAAGGTCACACACTGCCCTAGCTGCAGCGTGTGCACAAGCGTCTCAAATCTTGTGTTCCAAAGAATAGAAATTGAAGGAAAAAGCAAATTAAACATTGATTAAATATATGAAATTGAGATCAACAAAAGGATTAGGAGCGATTGGGCAAACATGCGTACCTGAATGGGAAGTCTGAAACACCTCACATATGGACTCGTCACTCGCGTCGTTCGGAATCACGTGGCTGTGGCCGGCTGTCAGCGAGGTCAGCTGTCAGCGAGGTGGCGAGTCGCGACGAGGGCGCATGGAGCGGCGAGGTTGCGGCGACGGCGAGGGCGCAACGATGCGGCTTCACGGACACTGGATGTAGCGGACGGCTTCAGGCTTCCCTTCTCACGCACGGAGTTAGGCCCCTTTGGTTCGAGGGCCCAGTGCAGCGGCACAGCTCGAACCCCCCCCCCCCCCCACCCCCCCAGGGCCGGGCCTCTGCAGGGAGGTGGTCGTGGCCGCAGGCGCGGCGTGCGCGGGAAAGGCGGCCAAATGAGCAAGGCGTACGTGGGATGGCCGCGCACGCTAGTGACGGGGCCAGGTCACTGCCGCATGCTACCGCCAGCGCTGAGGCCGGGGCCGCCGCCGCGTGCCCGCGCGTCGTGCCCGGGGAAGACGACGCAGGACGCCCTTGGCAAGGGGAAGCTACCTGGGCTGGGGAAGCCACCGCCTTCCCGCGCGCCATGGCCCGGGAAGACGCCGTGTGACTGCGCTCGTGCACCGTGGCCGAGGAAGACGCTGCGCGCCCTCGCGCCGTGGCCATGGGAAAGACCGTCGCGGTCGCAAGCGTCGGGCTTGAGCAAGCCGCCGTGTGGCATGGCCGGCCCTCGCGCACCGTGCAAGCGGTTCCAACCGATGCGACGGCACGGCGCAAGCAGCGGCAAAGCTAGCAGGGGCGACCTCAGCCACCCGTGGACGGATCTCGGATAAGTGCGAGCGTTGGGGCCGGCGGCTCACGGCGTCGGGGCGCGCGACGCTGCTCGTGGCCGAGATCTGGACCAATGCTCGCGGCGTCGGAGCTCGCGGAGCGAGCTCGGCACCCGCAGCGACGGCGCGGGGGCGAGCGCGGCCAACCGAGAAAACGGCACGGCGCAAGCAGTGGCGCGCGGTGGTGACCTCGGCCACCAGCGGGCGGATCTGACGCAAGCGCGAGCAGCGAGGATGGCGGCTCGTAGCGTCAGGAAGCGCAGTGCTCGCCGCGACGGAGCTCGTGGCCGTGCTCGGGGCCAAGGCTCGCGGTGTCGGAGCTCGTGGCGCGTCTTCCTCCAACCGGCAGAGGAGCGAGCGCCCCATGCCCCCATCTCGTCGCCAGGCCCAGCGCCAGTTTGCGTGGCTAGGCGTCTCCGGACGCGCCCCACCTCCTCTTACGGCGACCGCGCCCAACCCCGCCTCCTCTCATCTCACGGCTCTTGGAAGCCGTGAGCCACTGTTGGTGCTGCTGCTGTGCATGACCGGTTAAAGGATCGCGTAGAGGCACAACATATTGCAGCACAGGCCCACTCCTCCCTCCTTTCTTGCAGCGCAGGCCCAGCGGCCCAGCCGCTTTCTCCTTCTCTTGGGGCCCAAGTGGAAAAGCCCACTCGCACTCCCTCCCTCAGCTCCTTAGTCCAGCAGGCCTTGGCCCTCTCTCTCGGCCTGACTCCCCTTCCCCTTTCGCGCAACCGGCCCAGCTCGGCTGGAGCCCGCACGGAGCGCTCTGCTCCCTCTCTCTGCCAGTGGGCCTTGCCCCTTCACCCGCTGACGCCGCGGCCCCGCATGCCAGCCGCACCTTCTTCCTCCTCTCGTCCCCGAGCAGGACTCTGCCGCCGTCGCTCGATCCCGATTTGCACGGGATTTGGCGTGACCTCCACGCCAAGCCCCCTATAAATCCCTAAGACCCCTGCCGCGGCCCCGGACCCCATCAACGCATCGCCTTAATCCTAGCCGCAGCAGCCGCCACCCCGCTAGCCCTAGCGTGCGCCGCCGCTTCACCGAGGTCCTGCCGCCGTCGCTCTCCTCCCCTGCAGCGTCTGCGCCGACGAGAACCACCGCCCGAGCTTCGCGTGAAGGTGAGGATCACGCCGCTACCTTTGCCGCTCCCTCTCTCGCTCTCTGTTCAGCGCCAGCGCCAGTCGAAGCCCGCCACCGTGCCGACCCGCTCCGCCGCGCTTGCTCTTGTCTTCGGTCACCAGTGGACGACGCGAGCACCCCCGTCGAGTTCGCGAGGCCGAGACCTACCTACTCGTGCCCTCACCTTGGCCACCCGAGCCCTGCAGCGCCTTCCGCCATTCGTCGGTGAGCACATTAGTTACTAAATCATTCTCTGAATTTGATATCTTACCATATGAATCCTGCTACCCAGGCAGCGTGGCCACGTCGTCCGCTTTTCCCGACCATCGGATCGGCCACGCGGACGGCTAGATCGTGCGAGCTCCGGTCTTTTTGTAAAAAAAACCTTGAACTTTAATCGAATCAACCCACAGTCTAGGCCTCCTCTCATTTTGTTTTTTAAAAAAACCCTCAAACTTTACCGAAATCAACCATCAATCCATGTCTTTTAAATGGGCCGGCCTGTCCCCTATTCCAGGAGCCTCCTGATCCATCCAAACCCCAAGTCTGCCTATACCACTTCTCTCCCCTCTGTCGTCTCCCTCCGTCCCGGACCCTCCCCCTCTGCCGCTGCTGAGCCCGCGCCAACGCCGGGCCGCGCCTTCGACCTGCAGGCACGTCGCACCCGTGCCGCTTGCCTCCCACGTCGCGGCCCCCACTGCCCGCAGCGTTGGCCACATGGGCGGGGGTGGTGACCGCACGCCCACCGAACGCGCCTCCGCGGGCGGGGATCCGCCGGCCGGCGCAGGGAAGGCCTCACGAGCGACCACGTCCCCAGGCGGCGCGACTGACACCGGCGCTTCGATCTGGCCTCCACTTCCCCTCTCTTGCGCTTCAATCTCAGCATACACTGCGTCTTTGAGCACCGTGAGGGCCCCCTCTACGCTGCCGCCACCTGAAGCACAACTCTGGACCAGACGGTTGCATAGCTCGGCGAACTCTCCTCGCGCGTCCGCAATCGGTTAGTACATGCTCTCCTCTTGGCGTTGATGTGCGTCAATGCGTGGACACCGCGATGACCCGTCCTGCACGAGCCCGTAGCTGATGCTCAGATCTGAATCTTATGTTCTGCCGCATAAAAGCCAAGGCCTGAATCGTACAAGCAAATCAATCATGGGACTGCATCACAGTGACCACCGCTGTTGCATGCTTGCAGCCGTACATTCATGCACCGTACATTCATGCACACAATCTGTTTGATTCAATGCTTTAGAGCCATATTTTCTAAAATATGGCAATCTATAATCTAAACTCCTCTACTCCATCTCTTATGATTAATTTGATGTTCTTACATTAAGAAACCACTTTCAACTCTACATGCTTCAAGCTCTAATATGAATGAGAATCGGGCAAATCCTCAAAAGTGCACACTGAATTTGAAATAGGTTCTCTACTACTTTAATAGCAACTACATATATGTACTTTCCTGATCCAATATTCAGACCCTTTGAAAACTTAATTTCCAGTCCACACATTTCATTTCTATTTATGAAATCTAAAAATATGTAATATGAACTCCTCTACATGCAAGTGCTAACATGCAGCTGTTCTGTGACTTATTTTCTTCAGATTGACTATGTTATAGCAATATAATATGGTGCAAAGCCTGATCTAATTTCTAGATATGTTATATTACATTTTAAATTTCTATTCCTCAAAATTTACAGTAGCAGAATCTTTGCTTTTCAAAACCTGAAATATAGTACGGTGCAAACGCTAATCTAATTTCTAAAAATGTTATCTTGCACCTTATATTTCTATTCTTAAAATTTATGGTAGCATGATCTTTGCTTTCTGAAATCTGAAATTTTATTATACACTAGCATATCTTATTTTTGTACGACTATAATGTCCTGATTCCATATTAAAACTGATACAACAAGTGAACTGGTTTACAAAGTATATTACATTAAACCTAAGAAATAGGATTAACTTCTGCCTTGGCTCCTGATAGTTTGCTTTGCATCTCTACTGATGCCTTTCGGTGTAAATCAAATTATTACAATAGTTTATGGAGATAATGATATATGAACCCACGATCCTCACTAATCTTTTTATCTGAAGCTGCAAGAAAAAGAAAAGACAAACAGGGCCTCTATTCATAATTAAAAAGGGAAGAAAACAAGAGGCATATTTTCATCACATAATTTATACAAAATTAATTTCTTATATATATATGATGATTGATAAATCATCTTGTTTTGGAATCTCCTCAAGTACTACTGCTTACATTTATTTCTCAAATGTTTTTCTGCTTGAAATTCAACACCTCAGCACAATACTTAGCTCTCAACTCTCTACTCTTGATTGTCATTTCAGGTGCAAATCTCAGGTTCTCAGCAGATACTGCTAACTCCCTTGAGGTGAGATAAACCATATATTATTGTTTTCTCTCAAATACAAGGATTTAAAACCAATAAAAAAAGTAGCACTGTCTTATCACGAAGATATATATGAACCGTAGTACTAGATTGATCCTTTGTGGAACTAACCTTTGCTATCTGCTTTGTAATTACCCGTTAGTTATTTTCATAACACCTTGTATTCATTTTTTCTTTTCAGTTTACATGGGCACGTGAATCTCTATAATTAGTTAATTACTAATCTTGGTTCATTTTCTTACAAATATTTGCCCAACAGCTTAACTGAAGCAATTCAGCTTAAATATTCTATGCTACTCGGATTTACAATACTTGTATTTATACTACAAACTTAATATCTTGCCTATTGCAATAGCCAATGTTGATATAACACAGTAACTTATAGGTCAAAATGAATTTTGGCCAATACAGTTTCAGCATATTAACTGTGTACATATAATTCTCCAACTACTAAGTGAAATTGTAATATAAACTACCAAAATAAATGCAGTTAGAACTATACAGTTTCAAAACATAAGGGAGCTATGGCCGACGATCACTTCATTATCTCAAAAAGAAAAACAGTGATTTATTGATTAACCGGCTTTCTATTCCTTGATCTTTAAGAATGTCTATAACTGATGGGTTTCTCGAGGATACCTATTATCATCTCTCAGTTTTTTCTCTCATGTACCTGCCATCAGTTTTGTTAAGCTTTTTCACTAATCTGCAATTTGAATTTATTATTTTCGAAAGGGATTTTCTTTGTTGTATCTAATATAATCAACCATTTCCTTCCTTTCATATGTAGGATTATACATGGGTAGAGCAAAGAGGAGCAACAAAACCTCTAAAAACTTGCAGGCTCACTCAACAGATGGCGCGGCAAAGCCGCGCTGGTTTTCTAGTTGATGTGTAAATGCATTGCTTCCTTTTGCATTTTTAGCCTGGACTTTTGATGCATGGCATTTTCTGGGTGGTGTTCACTTCAGTTATGGTCAGGGTAGCTAATTTTTTTATGCTCCAATAAATGTCATAGATCTTGTTAGTGAACTTTTTGGTGATAATATTGTCAGTGGGTTCCTTTTTACTTTAATAGTTCAACTAATCTGATCTTTGCTAAATCTTTGCTGTATTATTGTTTGTACTATAGATATGTCCCAAAATACTTTGTGGTGATTGATGACATTCTGTAGTGACATCCTATTTGCTAATCTCTCTCTTTTTTTCCCCTCTCGCTCGATGAATCAGCTGATGGGTAAAGTGTGGGACGGAGGCGAGGATGATGCTACAGCTCTCCCGGAGGATCGCGGGGATGGCCCTGAGGATGGCAGCAGCACTGGATCCGATCACGGGGATGGATCCGATCATGGGGATGGCCCTGAGGATGTTAGCAGCAGTGGATCGGATGAGGATATAGTTACACTTGGTCCACGAGCGGTGCCAATTATTGTCCATTCGTGCAAACTTCCGTATCAGAGGTATCAACGGCTTTGACTGGCGCAACTACCTGTACATCTACAGGGCGCGGGAGGGGGAACTACAAGAGGTATATACTAGCTACCATATGTTATATCTACTATATATATGCTTTATGCCTCTTACATACTTTATATATTGTTATAAATTAAAACCATTCACATTCATGCTTTCATGTGTAGGAAGGAATGGTGGATTTGGTACCCATTGGACCAGCTAGGATTCTAGAGGCTTACGGCACCTTGGGCTTTAAGGTTTTCCCAGCCGATGGCACCGGTGTCATCGATGAAGGTTGGAGTGTTATTATGGAGGATGATGAAGTTGAGGAACACACAAAAACCATTGATGGAGGCCTTGGCCGCAAGTTGGAGATCACATACTTGGTGATTCCCAACGCAATTGAGACCCATGTTGAGGTCAGGTTGAACCTCAAAGACCTCGGTTCGAGAAGCCGCGCCATGTATGGTAGCATCAAGGCAAGCGCCATTGACTATGGTAGCGAAAGCGTCCATCTCTTCAGTAGTTACCGAGGGAGGAGCTTGTCCTTTCCCTGTGGCTCCACATGCATTCTTCCACTGACTCCATATATGATTGCATTGCCCTATCGTCGACATTTCAAACTCCACATAAAGGTGGACCTAAGAGTAATCACAACCTGCGACAGCCAAGAAGAGGGTAAGAATTTGAAATTCTGTCTAGAATTCACCCGTAGAGTTACGACTCAAGAAAGAGAAGTTGATGGTGATCAAGTTGAAGTAAACATCACCTGGTACCTAGAAAGGACAGTTTAGTGAACATCACCTGGTACCTAGATGGTGATCATGTTGAAGTGAACATCACCTCTACCTAGAACGGAGGTAGAAGATGACTAAAATAAGTGAAGGGATGTGCCACATCTGGAACTTTGTGTGTGTTTGCAAATCATCATATTATCTATTTCCTTTTCTGTTTGATCTATACATGTATTTGAACTGAACTAATCATGTCGTTGGGTGAGTGGGAACCAAGAATAACGAAAGTTTATATTCGGCAATGTACTGCAATTAATTCTAATAAGCCATGCAATTAATTCATGTATTTGAACTGAACTAGTATTCATGTCGTTGGGTGAGTGGGAACCAAGAATAGCAAAAGTTTATATTCGGCAATGTACTGCAATTAATTTTAATAAGCCTCAACTGCTCTTCAAGACTCCATAATGGATAGGTTATCATTTATAGGGCGTACGGTGATTTCACGGTTTTGACGATATATAAGGGCCCGTTTAGTTCTCAAAAATTTTTGCGCAGTACCTATCATATCGAATCTTACGGTACATACATGGAGTACTAAATATAGATGGAAAAAAAACTAATTGCACAGTTGGGTGAAAAATCGCGAGACGAAACTTTTAAACCTAATTAGTCCATAATTAGACACTAATTGCCGAATACAAACGAAAATGCTACAGTACATCTAAACGCACCCTAAGTCGTCGCGGGGTACGTGTAAATGGAAGGGCTAGCTTCGCCAATTTAAATACGAAGCATCTTTTGAATGCAGATCAGGATTTTTGGGCGTTTTGGCGGGCAGACCACGCGCTAGTTGGTTGAACCGGAGTTTTTGGACATGCATGCTTGCGTGAATATAACACGATGCTCAATGCTCCATTAATCCTCCACCTCGTTCTCTAAAATTCCATCCGAAAAACTCTTCTCCACGCCTTACAAAAGATAATGGAGGGAGTAATACGTGGCTCACTTGTCTTTCTCACAAAGTTTTTTTATTTTTGTGTCTAAGCCGACTATAAGCTACAGCTTGCTTCTCATCTCTCTCATTTTCTCTCTTATCCACGTTAGCATTCAGCCTGCTTACAACTTGTTATTATACTTAATCTTAATGAAATACTGAAGCAAAAGCAAGGTCGCCAAAAAAAAGGAAAAAAAGAAAAAAAAATCCAACCATTTCACATTAACAGAAGCAAAAGCGCGCTGGTGAGTGGGGGTGACTCGTGGTGTCATTTCCCATGCCCCGCAGCCAAAGCCTCCCATCACATACGCGCCAGTGTCATTTCCCATGCCCGGCCGCCAAAGCCTCCCATCACATACGCGCCACGCGCCCGCGCCTACGCTCACTTTTCTGGCCTACTCCTACATATATATGGATAGTACAAGTTGTATATGGGCCACAGGTTACCACGCCTAAGGTTAGGTACAAGCTACACTTGTGGCTAGCCCCAATCTGTGGCAAATTAGGAGTGTTTGATTGGCAACTAAGATGTCGCAGAAACATTGTGGCCATTGTTTGGTTTATTGCTATACTTGTTAGGCAAAAAGTTGTGGTAACCGTTTGGATTGCAGCCACATGTTGGTTAAAATGCCCCAATTCCGTTCATTAGGATAACTACCACAAATATTTGACAACGGTGCAGGTACTTAATCATAGTGTTAAGCATGCTTAGCTCTCAAGAAATTATAGAAAAACAAATCATCCCATAAAATAAACAAAATTATATTTTTTTTTATCATGAGTAAACAAGGTAAATAATCATCAACAAAATTATCGTGTTCTCTTCCATTAGTAGTGTATATTTTTTATCATCAGTAGACATGGTAAATAATCGTCAACAGAATCATATTATGGTGAATCAGATCAACAAATAGATCAGTACTAGAAGCTACTCCCTCTATTCCAAATTATAAGTCATTCTATGAATCTTAGAGAGTCAAACCATCTCAAGTTTGACCAAAATTATAGAGAGGATTAAAAAGATTTATGACATCAAATAGGTATACTATGAAAATATAATTAATGAAGAATCTAATGATATTTATTTAACATCATAAATGTTATTATCTTACCACATGTATTTGTATAGCTCCCGGTTTTAAAGACAAAACTAGATACACACCATATGTGAGCCCAGAAAATCAAATATCACATACAACTACAAATAAGGGTAATACCAAAAGACAATGCTTTATTACATAACGTATTAATACAAAGAATAACCTTAGATAGCAAACAGTGAAAAGACAACTCTGATCTTTAGGTGAAGACTCCAACTCTATAGGGACAACTAAGCCTAACTGCTCCACAATCTAGCAATCTGGTACCCATCCGGAATTTTTATCCAAGTAGTAAAAATAACAAGCGTAAGTACATCTCATACTCAACAAGAATAACATGGGGTTATGAAGCTCAAAAAAGGTTGACACTGGTTTACTGCGGTTAGCATTTTTAGTGAGTAGTTTTAGCGTTAGAGCATAGCAAGTTTAGCTTAAACCCCAAATAACCACGTGATTACGAGTAATGGCAGTATGACAATGAGTAAGCATAATAACTGTCATCAATTCTGTTCAACACATGTTTCGTTCACCATATTTGTTCATTACCTATTCCGTGAGTTTTCTAGGTCGCTCGTGACCATGAGCACGACTGTTATAACAATTTTTAACACTCTGCAGAGGTTGTACATCTTTACCCATGAGTCGTGATTTGCCCTTTCGCCCGAGGTAGCTAGCCTCTTGACCCACTTCCAAGGACGGTCGGCAGGGTTCACTATGAAGTCTTTGAAAGGTTCGTCTAATAAGTTAGAGCCGCTAGGTTTCTGTGGCCTGCAGGTGTAGAGCCCCCTTCAGAATGACACATTTTCTCATAGACTATACACATAAGGACAGAGGCCGCACTATACCCAACCCAGAACACACCCCATTTGCGCCCTTTCGGGTAACCTCTAACAAGCTAGAAAAGGTCCTCATTTAAAAGCCAAAAAGATGGCCAGCTCCTCCGAACGAACCAGTGGCCACGTCACCCAAAATGTGCCCTTCCGTTGGATCTCGATCTGTGTGGCCACGATTTGCTGAATCAGCTTCCAGTGAAATCAGCTTATTGCATGAATCTTGTTTACTTTCTGCTCCTCCTCTGTAGACATCTGCTCCTCCTCTGTAGAAATTTTTTGAATCTAGCTTCCGCTCCACATTTTACTGCCCAGATATTTACATCGGCACCTCGGCTTCTGCCCGATCCGGCCTCACCAACCTTCTCTTCCGCACGTCTTCCTACTCTTCGATCCCTCTCTCCCGACGCCGTTGGTGCCACGCCTCGAGCGGCCCAACCACGTCGGTCGCCGTCCCTCGGCGCCGCGGTGCCCAGCCTCCTCCTCCTCCACGCTCCTCTCCCTCCCGAGACCCGACGCGAGCAAGGCGGCCGTGTTCTCCTCGCCGGCGTTGTGCCGTCCACGACGCCACTCCCCTCGTCAGCTCCGCGACCGCGTTCTCCTCGCCGGTGTCGTGCGGTCCGCGACGCTAGCCGAGATTGTGTTGCCGCTTCCGCCGTTCCCCTTCGTTCCCCTTTTTGGCTGACGTGCTACGCCCTTTGCCGGAGTCGTCGGGTCCCAGAAGGACGGCCGGCTCAGTTGCGGACACAACCCTAATAGTAATTCTGCCGTCCTTCCCCTCACCCTTTCTTCTTGGTTCGTCGCCAGGTTCAGTTCTTCTCAGGTTAGGTCTCCCATTTTCCCTTCCGGTTTACTCCTCATTCATTTCCTTGTTCTAGATCTGGATGATTTCTTCTTCCAATTAGCGATTAGTTCGCTCATTCGAATTCTTGTTTTGTTGATGGTGATGTGCTACAGGTGGCCCTAGGTGCTTGTGGTGGAAGTCGTGAGGGGCCGCGCGCGCGCTGTCCTGCTCTGCGTTTCTCACTCCGGCCAGAATCGGAACAGCGGTTCAATGGTTGAACGAGCTGCCCTGCATCTCTGACTCCTTTTCTTATTGTTTTCCTATCCCGTTCCTGAGCTATGCGCCGTGCCTGGAGGAGCTGCATGCTCTTTCTTTTTCCTTTTTACGTTTGTGTTCTTCCTGATTGATCTTGTATATTCTATCAGAGTTTGGGTTTTTCGATGTGCTCCTTCAAATTGATTTTTTGCCGCATTTGGGTACTGTTCTCGTAGTCATGAATAGTTCAGATTGGTTCCTATGTTTCTTTATACTTGATTCGTCAAAATAATTCATTGTACATTTTTAATTACATATTAGATTGATCTGTTGGCTCATCAGTGTTGCTTCATTGTGAACTGCACCAAGGCATTGCAAAATGCTATATCATGGTCCCTGCCCTTCTCCTAAACCAATAGGTGCAGGTGCTAGGTGATATGTCACAGGCATCAGGTCAAATATTATTGTTTCTTATCCGCGCCATCATGCTCCATATATATGCCCTTTACCTAGACACAGATTCATATGCATGGATATAATTCTAAAATCATAGATTTGGTGGTTCATACAGTTTATTTTTCTGCATTGCTATATGCATGGATATAATTCTAAAATCATAGATTTGGTGGTTCATACAGTTTATTTTTCTGCATTGCTATTTGCTCATATGTGATTATTACAGATATGGTCTGTTGATGGTTTAGCGATTGTTTGACCATGTTCCTTTTGTTATTTTTTTACAGGGTTCAGGTTTGCGGACACAAATAGTTCCAACAGCCTTGTCTTTTCAACAGATTCTCGTTTCAGAGCATTAGCGCCAGGCTTGTATTTTGCCTTCACTTTTTTTTCTCTCTTCCTACATAATATATTTGTGCTGTATGAATGAAACACCTAGGAGCTTATTAGCTTGACACATGCATAGATTTGGATGACAGGCCCAGAACCAAGAGTCCAAAGGAGTAGGTAGGTCGCCAACTCACCATTGAGCCTAAACGTTTGTTTTATTGCTTGCAACTGCCCTCGTTATTTGTCTAAAACAATAGCCAAAGAACTATAAATATAGCACCAAAAGATAGCTGGACGACATTTTGTGTACACCGGCTTAGAGATCAGCTACCGTGTATAGCTTTTTCACTATAAAATACTTATCCCAATTAAATCTTAAGAATGTTTTGTTTTCTGATAATAGGTACCTTAGTTTTCTTTGACATTTTCATATCACCTCATCGAATGCTTGGTACAACAAAGAGGAATAGAGCGACCTCAAAGTACACTAGAATTAAAATTACAGTGTGGTTCTCTTTGTCAGATTCGTATCCTTTATGTCGTAGGATTGTAAAATTCACCTCTCCCTACTCTATATGCACAGTGGTAAACCATGTGTTTCATCATCAAAGATACCCAGTTTAGTACACCTTATAACATTCAAGCTACAGTTCGTTTGACATATGAGTTGTGCTTTCGGCTCACTTAACACCATCCAAACCGAGTTGCATGGTTCTGGTGCAATGGTTTTTACTCAACATTTAGGCTACACTTCCTTTGGAAATGCTGGAAGCAAAAAATTAGTACCATGTACAGGCCTTATAATGATATATGATATGCATGGATCTGTTGGAGAGCTTGTGCGTAGGTGCGTACCAATCAGTTCTTTTGAGGAAACATATAAGTTGATGACTTTCTTGTACTTTTGTCCAATCTGTAATTTTCTATGTATATGGCCAGATACTCCTACAACATGATCAGGTGGTGATCTACAATATCTAATGATTACATCATAAATTATGTTTAACTTTTACAGCAATGATCTCGGGAGATCTTTCCTTCTTGTGTTTTTCTTTTTCTAGAATTGAGCCTATTTTCGGTGAGTTCCGTTCTTAATGTTTGACTGATTTGGTGTGTTCAAGTTTTATTAGAGTCAAATTGGGTTTGAACCCATTCCTGGTGAATTTTGGACAGCCTCCGTTTGTACACTGCATACTATTGTGCTTTTGAAACAATGGTTTTCACATACACAGCAATAGCAAAAGCAGCACTCTTCTAATTTTTAGAGCCGTGACTCCTTCCCAGCAACAGTTACCTACTCATTGTCCTTATCTAATTTTCCCACCTTTTATTGGTTTGTTTTTTTTTTGGTGAATTTGAGAGTTGTTTAGTCAGCAGGCTTATGTACTGTTCCGAAACTTATTGAGAAGCAAAAGTTGCCAGGCTGTTTTGGTTTCTCAGTCTAGCTGCAATGCAGCGTGTGCTGTTCCTCCGACCGCCAGATAGCTGCTGACTGAGTTTGGACAACAAGTTCAATCCGCTGAACCTGGTAGCTGCATCTCCTTTCAGTGTTTTAGTCATCGGGAGTAGTAGGATTTCGGTGGCTGCAATCTACCAGGAAAACATCAGTTGTAGCTAGGCCAATATTATCTATGCACTCCATAGCTTGTGTAACAAATTTGTACTATTCTGGAATTCCGAATACAGGTATCTTATTTGCATTTGCTTTTTTCAGTTCCTAATTCCCATGACTCTAGACAAAGGAAGTTATCAGTCATGGTTGATCCTATCCGTTTTACCTTGAATCGTTGCATCCATTGTAAAATGCTTATCTACTTTTACCTGTTTAAAACTGAAAGCTGAGTGCTGATCAGGTACTTCTTTGCATCCATCTAGAATCCACTGTTCTCTATTTTCATACATAAAAATAAATGTATTGTCTTCTATCTCCTGCTTGTTTCAAAGTTCTGCTATACACATATTAGAGGTTCATACTATGATAGTATAAGTCTTGAATTTCCATCGGTAGTTCTACATTTGCCTACCACATTAACAAGCAATTTATCCATTGCAAGCTTGGGATCAAAATAACAAAATCAATGATGCTTTGTACATTCATTAAAATATTGTGTTTCTTGTGCTTACTCACACTTAAATTTGAAGCTCCCTCTTCATGACACTGCTTAACTGCTAATGTCGATTTATTGTACAGAGTATTGCATCATCTGGTTGATCTGCTATTTTTTTTATAATGCCTCTTCTGAGAAGATTACATTTTAAGTTTACATAAGCTAGCCTTGTATCTTGCTTCCAGTAATTTGTTAACATGGTGGTACACTCTATTTTTTCAGAGAAACAAGAGGCAGTGAGGAAGCTGATGGAGACCTCAGGTATCTATGAATCTTTTTTCTAGATCTCTGAATGTCTTCCCTCCTAATGCTACAGCTGTCATATCCTCCATTGATTATTATATGCCTTTAATACGTTGGGGCTAAAGAGAATTCAGGGTGTAGTTTTTTTAGAGCAAGGTGGTGCTGGAGGTTTTGTCGGTATCAAATTGAAAAATCCTGAAATGAAACGTGTGTGTGCTTCTATGGAATAATTGCATTATGGTTCTACCTCTGCTTTCTATTAGGTAACTAAAGGTACCTGTACAGATAAAAAGCGGTATGCATTTCCATCAATTTTGTACCATTAAATGGTGCATTAACAACTGTGTTCCCTGGACTAAATATAGTGGCCTGATCCTATTCATGGCTGCTGATATGCAGGTTCTTTCCCTTATCAGGATCTCGGGTTGATGATATTTGTAGCTCATTCTAAGGTATCCTGTTTCTTTGATGTTAGGTTCTCATAGTACATGCTCATTTCTTTTTATTAATCTTACATATAGCGCCATGATCCTTTTCATGGACAAGTGCTCTGCCAATTTGAGTTTTTCAATGGTTCTTCCACAAACATACCATGTCACAATTCTTTGACTGCCTCATCCAATAAGAGATTGAGAAATGTATCATGATCCGTGTTAGGATTCGATTCCTATATTTTTTTAGATTCAACGCTTTTCCTTGTGTTCTATTTTTTAGATTTAAGAGGAATATATATCAACTGAGTTTAGGATAATAGGTACATTTAACTATGCCCAGCTTTACCCACTGTTAACATGATTTCACCATGATATGATATTTTATTACAATCTAGGTTTACCGTACACACATTATTCTTCAATTTAGTTTGCAAACAAATAATAGTACTGAGTCCTATTTTTTGCATTTCAGTATTGGCAGCCATTCATCAATAATTTAACGTACCCACTGATCACAGCTTGCTAAGAGAACTTCCTATTTACATCAGCACCATCATGCATCGCCTATCACCAGACCTTCACCAGCACCACCACACATCAGCAGCGCTACTACCACCGAAGACAACTATTTGTGTACACCGGCTTAGAGATCAGCTACCGTGCATAGCTTTTCCACAATAAAATACTTATCCCTGTAATATATTTCAATAGACCTGTATAACCTCTGAACGTTCTACCGCGCGAGCGCGCGGAATCGCGCACCAATCGACTAGTACTTGACTAAAGCCAGAGCCATATAGCCCTCACGGTTGTACTGTAAGTCCCAGCTTTTGCCAACAGATAAGTCCTTAGAGAGGGGAATCTAGAGCACCATGAGAACAACCCAATACTCTAGCCCCTGAGTCCATGTTGCTAAAAAGCATCTTTTACATCATTGCATATGCCATTAGTCAAGTTACTAGACATGGTTATTATATTTGAGCACTAGCAATACGCTAACCAATGCAAGTAAACCCATAGGTGACAAGGTAGAAGGTACAATTAGCTAGATCAATCCTTAGGGTAACAGGATTCGACACATGCAACATGAGTTAATAGTGATTAAAAAGTGAATAGGTAACAAGGATGATCCCATGCTATACTTGCCTTAAAATCAGATCCTTCTTCTGGTTCTCAACCCCCAAAGGATTGCTTCTTGATCACCAACGCAACACTCCTCGACCGGACATGATCATAGAACACCACACAAGCATCCAAACAGAGACATGCATAACATAAAAAATAGTTATTAGAACAGTACACCAATTATATGAAACAACAAGTAAAAAGGTTTTAAATATGTTCTACACGTCGCTACGAACACAGGCACGAAAAGCACGCTAATCGGAGCTACGGTGAAAAAGAAACAACTACCGAAGGATTTACTCTGAAAAGAAAACTATATGCCTTATTTATTTTAATGCTTACATAAAAACATGTGTAAGATATTTCAAAGAAACATCTAAATTGAATTAAGTTAAATTTATATTTGAATTAGAAAATTAAAGTAGAATTAATCATATTTTATTTATAAATAGGGTTACATAATCATTATTTAAGTTAGCATTCAAACCATGAAATTACAGAGCTAGCAACATAGTAAACATTGTTACTAATGCGTAGATTACGTCATTATGAATCTAACGCAACTCGAACGAGTCCAGTCGGAGCTAAAACAGAGTTTCTATGGCCAAAACAAGTTTAGTGGCAAAACTGTGATTTGTTGAAACTATTTTCGCATTTTAAAAACAAATAAAATTGAATTATAAAAGGTTTTGGACCGTGGGTACTATTCCTTAAAAGCTTAGGGGCTAAAGCGAAAGAACCAGGGGCCTATTTCGCATTACTTTCAACAGGATCTGGACTGTGGGTTGATTTTAAAGAACTCCAGAGGCTCTTTTGCAAAACTGGCAGAGCTGACCGGTGACTGACCGAGTTGACTCGATCGCTGCCTATGTGGCACACACGTGGTGGCCATGTCAGCACCACTAACTGCGTTGACCAGCACTGCTGGATCAGATCTGGGCCCTCGGTTGCGGATCGGATGGCTTAGGTCAGCTCGGCGAGGTTTAACCGACCGCGACGGCAGTCAGCACGGCGGTGCTGCCACGAGAGACGGTGGGAGCTCGCCGAAGCTTGGTGGGATGCAAGCTAGAGGGCTCGGCTCAGTGTGGGAAGGCACCGGAAGGGAGATAGAGACGCGACGAGTTCGCCGGTGTGGCTCCTTGCGACTGCCGCAGGGCAACAAAGACGGCGCACACGGCGAAGCGCCATGGATGTCGGTGGCATGCTCACCGACAAATGGTGGAAGGTGCTGTGGGGCTCGGGTGGCCAAGGCGAGGGCACGGGTAGGTAGGTCTTAGCCTCACAAACTCAACGGGGTGCTCGCGTCGTCCACTGGTGACCGGAGATGAGAGCAAGCACGATGGAGCGGGTCGGCACAGTGGCGGGCTTCGACTGGCGCTGGCGCTGAATTGAGAGGGGGAGAGGGAGCAGTGAAGGTAGCGGCGTGATCCTCACCTTCACGTGAAGCTCGGGCGGTGGTTCTCGTCGGCGCAGACGCTGTAGGGGAGGAGAGCGATGGTGGTGGGACCTCGGTGAAGCGGTGGCGCACGCTAGGGCTAGCGGGGTGGTGGCTGCTGCGGCTAGGATTAAGGCAACACGTTGATGGGGTCCGGGCCACGGCAGGGGTCTTAGGGATTTATAGGGGGCTTGGTGTGGAGGTCACACCGAATCCCATGCAAATCGGGATCGAGCGATGACGGTAGAGTCCTGCTTGGGGACGAGTGGAGGAAGGTGTGGCTGGCATGCGGGGCCACGGCATCAGCGGGTGAAGGGGCAAGGCCCACCGATAGAGAGAGGGAGTAGAGCACTCCATGCCGGCTCCAGCCGAGCTAGGCTAGTCGCGCGAAAGGGGAAGGGGAGTCAGGCCGAGAGAGAGGGCCAAGGCCTGCTGGACTAAGGAGCCGAGGGAGGGAGTGCGAGTGGGCTTTGCCAGTCGGGCCCAAAGAGAAGGAGAGAGCGGCTGAGCTACTGGGCCTACGTTGCAAGAAAGCAGGGAGGAGTGGGCTAACCCAGGCGCAAGGCTGAGAGAAAGGAGAGGGAGTGGGCCTGCTGCCATACTCAGGCCAAAGAGAGAGGGGAGTTTTCTTTTTTTTTTTAATTTCTTTTCCCTTTTCAAAGGCATTTTGAACTGGTTTGAATTTGAATCAAATCCACACAATACAAAGAAGAAAATGCACCATCATGAATGCTCAACCATGTTGCTACACCATATGAGGAATTTTTAATTTAGTGAAAATATTATTTTCCTACGTTTCATGAGCAACCAAAAAATACATAAATAAATCATTTTAACTATATTTTTAAAGGTGCAAAATTTAGGGTGTTATAATTTGGTCAAACTTGAGATGGTTTGACTCTCCAAGATTCTTGAAATGACTTATAATTTGGGATGGAGGGAGTATGTGGCAGAACCGCCTGAAGTAACACACTCACGGAGGCGCTCGTCTTCCGCTAAACACTAAGCGTCCCAGAAGGGAGTTACATTGGCAGTTCCGTCGGGCACACCCCAAGGGAGAACCCGAATAATCCACATTTTTCATCCAGGATCCAATAATGAGAACAAGCTTACAATACTTAGTAAATTTCATACAACAAGAGTTCTTGAAAATAAATTATTATAATACCATAGTTCAGAGTGTGGAAATTAAACAGCGGAATTAAAATAAACATCTAGCGATAAGATACAAGGATCCAGCTGTGCCCACCTGAAAAATCCTCCACTCAAAAGCTATCCTTAAGCTGCACCTGCAACAGGGGTAAATAAACCCTGAGTACACAATGTACTCGCAAGACTTATCCGACTAGTGGGAATAGTTTCCCGACTCCAAAGGATATGATAGGCTTTATGGCTTGCAGTTTTTCTTTTAGCGGAAAGCATTACTAATCGTGAATCCTTATGTATTCATTTTATTAGCAGTCATGATTGGTTCATTAGCTAGCCATTCTAGGTAAGCAACTGTTCTAGTTTCAAGCATGGGTTGAGCAATCAGATCGTTTCATCATCCTTCATCTTCCAGTTCTTACAACGGTGCTAGATCATAGTCATGCCGTACCACATCACATGACAATTCACGAACCAATGTATCTCAGCTGAGTACCCCAAAACACATGCCCTGCTTGTACCCCAGGCATAAGCAAGACCAACCTACCACTCTCCTATCACGGGGTCCAGTCCTCGTCCAAACTTGGACTCTAAGCCCCCACTCGGTGCGGTGCTTAGACCTCCACCATCCCCGCCTCCAATCAGTCAGTCCAAAAAGAGGCGAAACCCATGACAAGAAAGTGACAAGCCTTCCTGCTCCCATAAGCAAGTATGTGCTTAGGATAATAAGTCTATGACCTGACTACCATCCACAACAATGGACGGTCCTTAACCGACACGGACAGAGAAAATAGTGTAACCAAGCTATGCCCGTTGGACGCGGGACACAACCTATTACACCCACCAATACTCGTACCATATCCCTGCCCGGTCTCCATTTTCCTTTCACCATTTTATTATGAGAGCAGTAATAATAATCACCTACTGTGAGTAACGGCAGGTTACTCATGCTACCAAAAAACATAAGCATAGCAACTACTCGACCTAAGCTAGTAGGACTCATAGGTAGGTATATCTATACATGTAGTTTCAATAATAAGCCTATAATGTAAATGCACATCACATATATATATCCAATGATTATTCAAAATAAGGGTTATGCACCGGGGCTTGCCTTGGGCAGGGTGGTCAGCTATGTCAGTCGTTGGTTGCTCCGAGGCTCCTTCTGGTATGAAGATCTCCTCCTCATACTCCTCGATCACCTCCTCGTACTCCTGCTCGCCCACGGTCATGAACTCTAGCAACTCGTTCTCTACATGCATGAAATGATGATGCAACACTTAGTAATATGGCAACAATAACTCATAAAATAAGAATACATCTACCAAGCTACTAAGCTAACTCTAATGACTAAGATGCTAAGTTACCTATTATTCCCACTAAACAGGTATGAAACCTTTCAAGCATTATCTTAGCAACTAAAGGCATCCTTATTTTTATTACCGATTTAATATATATATTAAAACAAGGAGTACTTAGCTACCATATTTATCAACCTATTCTAGAGCTACAAAAATTACAGTGAGCAAATAATAATATAATGAACCTACTGTAAAAATTTTATGATCAAAGCTTTTACCAATTTGCCACAAACATTCCTACAATATTAATCTAAATAATTCTAAACGTTCTTAAATGAATTAATAAGCCTTAGCCTCAACTCAAACATGCATACTCTAATCATACCAGTAGATAGACAACATTTTTAGGAACTCAACAAAATTTATTTCACAATTTTTGGACACCTAGGTGAATTGATATTAATTTTCAAAGTTCAGCTCAGAATATAAAATATAAAGCCTATTCCTATTTTTTAGTAAAAGGAAAACAAATTCCACTCCTCAGCCCACCACCGCGTGGCCCGTGCAGACACGGCCCACCACGAGGCGGCCCACAATGGGTAGACCCACAGCACGCTGCCAACTTTGCAAAAATGCCCCCATGCAAAGACCAAATCAACCCACAGTCCACGGCACTATTTCCCGAGAGAGAGACTATGCGAATAGGACCCTGCAATCTATCGCCTTTACCACAGCTAGACCCCTGGCCACCCCTGCGCGTGTTGGCACGATGGACGCGGCACTAGACGGCCACGCCGGCCATCCAGGACCCCCCCGGCCCTGCTGGCGAGCCAGCCTGCACCTACAGCCCTAGCGCCTACACTAGACGAAGCTACGGTAGCGGCGGAGCTTGTGGGAGTGATGGCCATGGTGAGCGGCCACATGTGATGGTGGCGTGACCGTACCAGCCACCCTAGACCATCACGCAGCTACTGGCTAGCATGAGAGCATCACTAGCTTACCTTAGTCATGGCTGCGGTGATGGTTCGGTCGGAGATACCCCGAGCAGGACTGGCCACATGCGGTCAGTGGGAGGCGGCGATGCTCCGTGATGGTGTAACCACGTCAGCAGCATCAATAAGGTGGTAGAGGTGCAAGTGAGGTGCGCAGGGTGCAGTGGAGGTGGAGTCAAAGCTCATGGCGTAGTTGGCTGGGAGTGGGATGGTGCGGTGAGTGATTGCCCTCGGCCATGGTAGAACCTAGCCTTAATGGCACGGAGGAGGGAAAACTGCAAATTGGAGCAAGTCGTGATGCAATTCAAGGCGGGGTGGGAATGGTTGGCACATGAACACCAAGGTGGAGACACGAGCATGCGAGATTTAAGGCAAGCTCCCGTGCTTGGGCTCACCGGGGTCACGACGTGACCACGATGGGAAGCAGGGGAGGGCGCAGCGGTGGAAATAGCGGCGAGCAGTGATGCGGCTGGCGCTCTTTGGTGGGACTTGGGCACACAACTAGGGTACACATGCTAGGCGCAAGTGATGAGCGAAGCGGCCACGGCTAGCTCTGGCCCGCACGCCACAGCGCCATTAAATGTGGGTCGATGGCGCCATAGGGCGGCATCCCACGTGCATGGCAACAAGGCAGCAACGACGAGGTGCAGGAGCACATGGTGGTGCAGTGGCAGTGAGGCATGGCATAGCGAGCAGGCATGTAGCGCGGTGATGGGATAGTGGCGGCAGTGTCATAGCACGGCGGACATCCAGGCGTAGGGGGCTCGCGTTAACGGCTAGCTAGCGCACCCGAGCGGGCAGCCTACGACAGCAGCGGCTGGCTAGCGCATGGCCACACGCATGCGTCCTCATGTCGACGCCACGACATCGGGGCAACGGGCCTAGTGACCACGCACAGACTAGGAAGTCGGCCGAGAACAAGCTGTGCAGGGTTTTTAAAGCGTTCGAAACCTCTAACCAGTTGCTCCAATCCTAAAATCAACTTCGCTACACCTTAGGGGGGGTCCATTAGGCTACTAAAACAAGCCATAATAATTCACTATTCCTTAACTCAATTTCCTTACAAAAATTACCAAACATAGCAATGTCGAGCCTACCAAAAGTTCATGAAATTTTTCTAAGTGTTGAATGAATTTATATTTCTAGTTGCATTTCTAAGCTATCGAAAATAGTACTTAACAATATTATTTATCAACACCAAGTATTTCATTGCCTTCTATAATGTTCACAATTCAAACTTTATTTGAGTGTCACATACATGTTTTATAGCATTTTTGCTCAATAAAAATTAGTTAACACCCTTACTTGCTAATTTTATAAATCGTGAACCAACTTTTCGTTTTACATTTTTATGGTTCGTTTAAGTTACAATGCATTACCTGTTCATCACACCACATGCAATATCACTTAAGTATGATGCTCATGACTTATTTAGTAAATGATTCACTAAGTAACACCGAGGGTGTTACAGCTCTCCCCCTTAAACAAAATCTCGTCCCGAGATTTTCATGTGCCTAGTGTGGGAAAAGAGATAAGAAATAAATTCTGATTTAAACAATTACCTCGACGAACTAGCAAGAAGATGAGGGTAATGCTTTGAGATATAACTATCTTGCTCCCAAGTTGTTTCGTCCTTCGAGTGAACTTTATAGAACTTCACCACCTTGTTTCTACTCACTCTTTCTTTTTCATTTAAGATCTTGACGGGATGCTCAATATAAGACAAGTCGGGCTGGAGGGAAAGTCCTTCAATTTCCATTACTTCCTCAGGAACCCTCAGACATTTCATTAACTAGGAAACATGAAAGATATTATGCACTGCTGATAAAATATCTAGAAGCTAGAGACGTAAGCAATAGGACCACATCGCCCCAAAATCTTATAAGGACACACATAACGAGGGGCTAGCTTTCCTCGGACACCAAATCGATGCACACCTCTCATGGGAGACACCTTGAGATACACATGGTCACCAACTTCAAATTGCAAGGGCCTTCTTCGCTTGTCAACATGAATTTTCTATCGACTGTGAGCTACCTTCAAATGGCTCTGAATAATACTAACTTATTCTTGAGCTTCCTTGATAAAATCAGGTCCAAAATATCCACGGTCACCCACTTCGACCTAGTTAAGCGGGGTCTACACTTCTTTCCATACAGAGCTTCAAAAGGTGCCATACGAATACTTTCTTGATAGCTATTGTTGTAAGAAAACTCAGCTAAGTTCAAGCATTTGTCCCACTTCTCAGGGAAAGAGATGACACAAGCTCTCAACATATGTTTAAGTACCTGATTTACCCTTTCTATTTGTCCATCCATCTATGGATGATAAGCTAAACTTCGGAGGAGACGAGTACCGAGACATTTCTAGAGTTGCTCCTAGAAACGGAAGACAAAGACTAACCCTCTATCGGAGACGATAGTAAGAGGAACCCCATGTAGAGTTATAATCTGATCAAAATATAGCTTGGCATATTTTTTGGCTGAATATCTAGTATCCACCGGAAGAAAATGAGCGGACTTAGTGAGGCGATCCACAATGACCTAAATAGAGTCGTAGCCCTTGGAAGTACGAGGCAAACCCACAATAAAATCTATGGAAATATCCTCCCATTTCCAAACAGGAATAGGCAAGGGCTGTAAAAATCCAGGCGTACATATGTGGTCCGCCTTAACTCTTCCACAAGTATCGCACTCCACGATGTACTTGGTGATATCCTGCTTCATATTGGACCACCAATACAACTGACGCAAATCATGATACATCTTGTTACTGCCAAGATGGATGGACAACTTGGAATTATGGGCCTCATCCAAAATCTTCCTCCTAAGCTCCTCATTTGACGGAACTACCAATCTGTTCTTGAACCTCACTACCCCTTGGTCATCAATACTAAAATGAGGACCACGCCCTTCGTCAATCAACTTCTTTATGTGAGAAATTTCTCAAGTATCTTGCTTTTGCTCGCTAATAATTTGCTCAATTAAATCCGAGACTAGAGCAATGTGAGCTAGCACCTCAGCATGATTGAGAGACAAAGCTGCTTCTTCAACCTGATATGACTTCCGACTCAAAGCATCAGCTACCACATTAGCTTTTCTAGGATGGTAATGAACCTCCAAATTATAATCCTTGATTAATTCCAACCATCTCCTTTGCCTCATATTCAACTCGGGCTGAGTGAAAATATATTTGAGACTCTTGTGATCCATAAAAATATGAACTTTGTTTCCCAACAAATAATGCCTCTAATTTTTTAGAGCGTGCACCACAATAGCTAGCTCTAAATCATGGGTGGGATAATTCACCTCATGCCTTTTCAGCTGACGTGAAGCATAAGCTATCATACGCCCATCCTGCATAAGCACACATTCCAACCCCATCTTTGAGGCGTCACAATATACATCAAAAGGTCTATCAATATCTGGTTGGGCTAGAATAGGAGCAGTGGTAAGAAAATGCTTCAGAGCTTGAAAAGCTTCCTCGCACGTTGGACTCCATACAAACTTGGCATCTTTCTAGAGTAACTTGGTCATAGGTGGAGCTATTTTGGAGAAGTTAGGGATAAAGCGCCGATAGTATCCCGCTAGACCAAGGAACTGATGGATCTGATGTACTAACTTGGAAGACTTCTAATTTAACACATCTTGTACCTTGTTTGGATCCACCGAGACAACTTCAGGAGTCAACACATGTCCCAAAAACTGCACTTGATCCAACTAAAACTCACATTTACTGAATTTGGCATACAGCTTGTGTTCCCTCAATCGAGTCAACACTATTCGGAGATGCTGGGCATGCTCTTCTTTGTTCTTGGAGTAGATCAAAATATCATCAATGAACACCACCACAAACTTGTCCAACTCTGGCATGAAGACTGAGTTCATGAGATACATGAAGAATGCAGGAGCATTGGTGAGACCAAAAGACATGACTAGGTACTCATACAACCCATACCTAGTAGAGAAAGTTGTCTTTAGTATATCTTGGGGTCTGATCTTAATTTGATGATAACCTGAACGAAGGTTGATCTTGGAGAACACCTTTGCACCAGCCAACTGATCGAATAAAGTATCAATACGAAGTAAAGGATACTTGTTCTTAATGGTTGCCGCATTGAGAGGGCAGTAATCCACACACATCCAAAGAGTGTCATCCTTCTTCACAAAAATGGCTGGACAACCCCATGGTGAAGAGCTAGGACAGATGAATCCCTTTTCCAACAACTCCTCTAACTGCTTCTTCATCTTTGCCAATTCCTTCAGGGCCATGTAGTACGTGGGCTGAGAAATAGGAGCAGTGCTAGGTTCTAACTCAATAGTAAACTCCACATCCCTATCTGGTGGTAACCTAGGTAGATCTTTAGGAAAGACATCCAAAAATTCACAGACCACGGGAATAGAGGCAAGATCAGTTGAAGCTTCAGCATGAGCAACAACTACTGTAGCTGGCTCAAAAAGCATAAGAAGAGACATTCTATCCTCTGAAGAAGGAAGTCGTAACTCAATAACTCTCTGCTTAAGGTTCAAAACTACCCCATAAACTCGTAATCAGTTCATACCTAGAATTGCATCTATGCCTTGCCCAGGCAGCACCATGAACTGGAGACGATAAGTGTGAGTGGCTAACACCAATTTGACTATGTCTGTCCGAGTATTAACGCACAACTACGCCCCTAGAGTGCTGATTCTATATGCGATAGGGATAGCCATAAGAGATATATTGTGCTTCTATACGAACCCCATGCTCATGAATGAATGTGATGCACCAGAATCAAACAACATAAATGCTAGGTGGGAATCAACGGGTAAACATACCAGCCATAACAGGTTCATTCTGCAAGAGTTCCTCAGCCTCAGTGAAGTTGACTTGCCCCGAGCGGCTCACTAGCACCTTCTTCTTGATGATCGTCCGCTTGATTAGAGGTGAGTTAGCTAATGGCTGGGAAGACTATGCAAGCTGGCTCTGCGGACACTACTGAGCATAGTGGCCCTCCTAGCCACACTTGAAACAAGCGGCATGCTTGTTCCCCTATCCTAGACGAGGCGGAACCTGTTGTCCCTAAGGCTACGGTTGCACCTGCTGAATAGGTGCACGGTACTACATGGGAGGTGCCTGGTGGGTCTACTGAGGCTGACGGAACGACTGCCCACCTAAAGACTGATAAGGCACCCATCTGATAACCTGTACCTTCTGAGCCTGCGAGTGACTAGAAGACCCAGTGGTCACCCACTTGCGCTTCCACTTGGCCTGAGAGTCACGCTGAAGTCCCTCCATGGTAATAGTAGCATTCATCATGGCACCAAAAGTCTAGTAGTTCCCTATGTACAGCTCTTTCTATGGACTGCAAGAGAGGCCATGATAGAAACTATCCCTCTTCTTCTCATCAGTGTCGACGTGGATCCTAGCATACTATGCCAGATGATTGAACTTATTCACATAATCCATCACAGACATACTCCCTTGCTTTATGTCTAGGAACTCAGTCAGCTTCCTATTCAGCCAACCAGCAGGAATATAGTACTCTCTGAAAGTAGCTGTAAACTCCTGCCAAGTCACACAATGGTCCACTGGCTGCATGGCATTGAACATGTCCCACCATGCACTAGCAGAACCTAGAAGCTATTGCGTTGCAAAGCGCACCTTCTGCTCATCAGTTATATTGAGCAGCTAGAACTTTTGCTCCAGAATATGAAGCCAATGCTCTGCATCTAGAGGCTTAGCAGCCGGTGTGAACATGGGTGGGTGCATCTTCAAGAAGTCCTGGTAAGAATAGGGCCCCTCAGGACCACGGGCACCACCCCCATTCCTGCCATTGCCTCTGTGGCCTCCACGAGCGAAGCCATCGATAGCCTATGCTAACAGCTCCATGGCACGGGCTGACTCGCGATGAGAAGTCAGCATCTCTGCCATTATCTCTGCATGAGTCATCAGAGGTGGTGGTGGCGGAGGAGGAAGGGGAGGAGCCAACAGTGGGGCCTCATGGCTGTCCCCATTGGTGCCATTATCCTTGCCACGACCATTCTCACCCTGATCTGCCCCAGCGCTGGTATTCCCGTGACCAGACCTCACTACTACAAGAATCAATTTGCGCAGCATGGCCAAAACACGCTCCGTGGCGGGCACCTTTTTTGCCCGCCACGGTTAACCGGTGGCCGGCCAGCGAGGCCGGCCACCGGGGCGCCCGCTGCGGGAAACTGGTTTACCACGGCGGGCAACCTTACCTGCCCGTTGTAGGAAATCGTTATTTACCACGGCGGGCGGTATGAATAGCCCGCCGTGGTTAATACGGTTTACCATAGCGGGCTCTTTAAACTGCCCGCTGCGGTAAAGACTTGATTTACCAAGGCGGGCGTTTTATGTTGCCCGCCGCGGTAAAGCCTGTACAAATACAGACCTCAGACCCTCCTTCTTCTCCACGGGTCTTCCTCTCTCAAAACTCATGGGGGGAGGCTTTGCCCTAAAATTTGAGGAAACTTTTGATTTGAGTTGAAGGGCTTGGATTTGAGGGAGGAGGACATCATAAGAGGTTCATAAAGGCTCTCCCTCTCTCCTTCCATCCTCCCTCTCTATTTCCATCACCTAGAGTTCTCTTTAGATCTAGATCTAGATCTAGATCAATTTTAATGAAAAAAATGATGTCATGTATTTCTTTAACTTTAGATTCATCATAGATGCATGCTTCATCTTTCACATCGTCATTTTCTCTCTTTTTCATGATTTTGGACGTAAAAATCATTAATTTCTCCTAATTCTTCTTTATTTAATGTTGATTGTGATGGATAATGTTCGCAGATATGATGGATAGATCGGAATGGATGTACCGGATCGATAGAGTGAATGATCCATGGTACCTCTTTGAATTAAGGAAGTTTATTGCGGCTGGTAAAGCTCACCATGAGAGACTGAAGCGGATGACAACCATATGTCCATGTTCTCGTTGCAAGAACCTGAAAGCCCACCGAGACAGCGAGGTGCAAACTCATTTGATCATGTATGGTTTCATCGAGGGCTACACAGTCTGGACATTTCACGGCGAAAGAGTTGGTGCGAGTGGCACTGCATCTGGAGTTACCTCTTCGACGCCGACGACGATAGCACCACCGATGAATAAAGATCCTTCCGCAGCAGCTGCGCCAGCCGACAGTGACAACAGTTGTCGTGATTACATCATGGTGGATGATGTAATGCAAGACATGGCCGACGAAGCCGGTGACGGTGGTGATGGTCAGGATACTGTGAGCCAACCCGAGGATGTGCAGCTTGTTGAAGATCTAGTCAAACACTTTGATGAAGACGACGTTGTGTTGGGTTGCCCAAAGTGGTTGGAGAATTTCAGAGAGTTGAAACAGGCGGCAGTTGATCCTCTCTATAAGGACGGCGGCAATTGTCCAAAGGAGTGCACGGCGCTCTGTTTTAACCTCCATATGTTGATGTTGAAGGCTCGTCATGGTTGGTCTGACACTAGCTTCAATGAGTTGTTAAGCTACCTTGCCACCACGTACCCAACGGCTAACAAGGTGCCCGCCAATACTTATCGGGCCAAGAAGCTGATCCGGCCAGTGGCGATGAAGCTTAGAAAGTTTGATGCATGCCCTAACCACTGCATCCTGTATCGGGGCAATGAGTATGAGAATTTGACGAGTTGTCTGCACTGCGGCTTTAGTCGATACAAGAAAAATGCTGGTTGTCGCGTGGATGCAGAAGACAAGGGAGGCTTGTGGGGTGGTCGGAAGAAGAACAAGAAGGGGGCAAAGAAGAGCAGTGTGGCCAAACAGATCTTGGCTCAGCAGGACGATGAAGAAGAGGGTTACACGCACAGGAAAAGTCCAGCACTGTCGGTGTGGTACCTGCCCATGACCGATCGCCTGCGTGCAATATTCGGGAACCCGGACGATGCCAAGCTCATGTCCTGGCATGCATCTGCTGACCGCCTGAACGACGATGGCAAGCTACGGCACCCATCCGATGACAAGCAGTGGAAGGATTTCGACGAGGCCTACCCAGAGTTTGGCAAGGAGCCTAGGCATGTTAGGTTCACGCTAAGTACCGATGGGATGAACCCGTTCGATGAGCTTAGCAGCTCGCACAACACTTGGCCCGTCGTGCTCACCATGTACAACCTACCTCCCCATCTATGTCAGAAGCGTAGGTACCTTATGCTGACCATGCTTATCTCTGGACCGAAGCAGCCCAGCAACGATATAGATGTGTTCCTAGAGCCGTTCATGGAGGAAATGAAGATACTATTTGATGTTGGGGTCTAGATGGTGGATGCATCCCGCAAGGAGAAGTTCAGACTAAAAGCAATCATCTTTGTCACCATCACCGATTACCCCGGTCTCTTCTCACTATCGGGGCAGATCAAAGGGAAGACCGGCTGCGTAATTTGCATTGACAGGACCTGCTACACTTACCTTAAGGGATCCAATAAGATGGTGTACACGAGGCACAGACGGTTCCTCACAAAAAATCACAGGTATAGAAGAAGTATTATGAACAAATACTTTGATAATCAGGACGAGCCGTAGTGTGATCAACTGACACAGACTAGTTGGGGGACAAAGGTGTATGAGATGGTCAAGGACATGGATCAGGTGGAGTTTGGAAAGAAGAAGAAGCCGCCTGAAGAGGGGAGCAAGCAGACAAGGAAGCAAAAGCGTGACCAGACGGAGGAAGTCCCCTCCGCTGTTCCTTTCAAGAAGAAGTCAATTTTCTTCAAGTACCTGTTGTATTGGAAAACACTGAATACACCCCATGCCATCGACTGCATGCACCTAGAGAAATATGTCTTCGAAAGCACGATCGGTGTCGCGCTGGACATCAAGGGCAAGACAAAGGATGGTATTAAGTCACGGACGGATCTTGTCAATCTGGGCATCAGGCCGGACCTTCACCCGGGACCGCCTCAGAACGGTAAAGTCGATATCCCGGGTGCGGCCTGCAACCTAACGTAAGACGAGAGGACGGCTTTTCTTAAGTTGCTTAGGGGTATCAAGGTGCCGACTGGTTTCTCTTCCAACATCAAGAGCCTAGTCTCCATGAAAGACCTCATAATGACTGGCTACAACTCACACGACTGCCACGTCATGCTGACGGTGTTCCTACCAATTGCGATTAGGGCTATCCGTCCAGAGTACGTGAAGATGGTCATCACATGGATGTCATACTTCTTTAATCGCATCACTCAGAAGGTCATTGATAAGGCTGAGCTACCTGCCCTGAAGGAGTTCATCGCGGAGACCCTTTGCCAGCTCGAGATGTGCTTTCCACCATCTTACTTTGATATTATGCCACACCTAATGATGCATATGGTCGATCAGATCCATCAACTAGGCCCCGTGTACCTACACCAGATGTGGACGTATGAGCGGTTCATGTCCACCCTCAACAGATACGTCCATAACCGCGCTTACCCGGAGGGCTCTATGATCGAGGCATACACAACGGAGGAGGCCGTGAACTGGTGTATGAGGTACATAAGAGGACGGTGAAAGCACCTGCACCAAAATGATTTATGTATCCCAGAGACATATATGTAATAATATAGCTCGATCTATTGAAGACAAGTTTTGTAACTTATTATTAATATCATGGAACCATACTACTCTACTAGTACTACTCAACCTACTACTACTATAGCATACTACTACTATCTATTGTACTAATACTACTCTCTACTACTCACATGTACTCTACTTACACAACACTACTCTCTACTACACAGTACTACTACACAACACTACTCTCTACTTACACACTACTTACACAGTACTAAATATCAGTGCCCATAAATTTTGGATTAATAAGTTTTAGATTGGTAATAAATAGCAGGGAGGAAATGAAAAAATATTAACCGTGGCGGGCACGTAACAGCGCCCGCCGCGGTTAATAGATTAACCGTGGCGGGCAATTTAAGGTGCCCGCTACAGTAAACATTTACCGCGGCGGGCGGATTATATTGCCCGCCGCGGTTAATCCATGCGCTATATATGTGCCGCTGCTCGCACAAATTTTCTTATTGCCTCGTGCCCTCGATTTCGACTCGAAGGGCTGCCGAAATATTGCGCCGCCGCCGCCATCCCCGCCGCCGAGCTCCTCCGTGGTGACCCCCGCCCCCATCCTCCTCCCCCGTGCCCGTGCCCCGCCCCCGTCCTCCTCTCCCTTGCCTGCGCTCCGTCCCCGTGCTCCTCCGGCGCCCCGTCCCTGGAACCCTAGCTCCGGTGCGTCGCCGGCTCCGACCCATCCGCCGCTGCCAAATTCCTCGACGGCCTTCTCCACCCTTCTCCAGTTCAGGCAGCACTACACAGCGCGCAAGGAAACAACGCCACCAGCGGTATGTGACCTAACCTCTGCATTTGGGATTTCATTTTTTTTATTTATGAACTAAAACTATGAAAACAATTATGAAACCATGTCTGTTCATGAAAATCGAACCATATGGCAGTAGCCAAGACCAGCCCACATCTCGTTCACCTCCTGTAGCAGCATCAAGTCATCATGAATCAAGAACTTGACTAAACTGGACAGTTGAAAAAATGAAGCACAAAACAGTAGCAGTCCCACTTTGCCCTGGACTGGGTAAAGAAAACAGAACTTAGTAAATCAGCTTTGGAATTTGTACATGTCAGCCGTAAATTATTTTCAGACTTGAATTTTAAGATAAGAAATAATTGGACTTAGCTACTTAGAACCGAAAATTATTTAGCAGCTAGGCTATGAATTTTCAGCAACAAATTATTTCGCAGCTATGCATATGAATTTCCAGCAATAAATTATTTAGCAGCTAGGCATATGAATTTCTACAAATAATGAAATAAAACATGTACAGTTAAATGGCATATTTTTTCCTTTCATGTGAATACTTATTCAATCTGCTATCAGTTATATATTTTTAGTAATCCAACCTCCAATTAGGGGCATAGATACTGTGAGGTTATTTTGCAGTTGTATGAACTACTGAATGACCTTCATTGTATTTCACTTGAATCTGACAGGACACGCACAGCTATAGCTTTTGCCTGTGAACACTACTAGTATACTGCCTACTACTACTCCCTCCTCCTCTACTCCTCTACTCCCTCCTATACTACTAGTATACTACTACCTACACTCTATAGCTTGATGCAAATTTTTTGATTTGTGAAAGGTTTTTGTTTAATGGGGCTGGTTCCTTTTTGAGATGAATTGGTCAATCCCTCCTTTACTACTAGTATACTACTACTACTGCCTACCTCTACTCCCTCCTGTACTACTACTAGTATACTACTACTACTGCCTACTACTACTCCCTCCTCCTCTACTCCTCTACTCCCTCCTATACTACTATTCTACTACTGCTGCTCCTGTTTTTGATTTGTGAAAGGTTTTTATTTAATGGGGCTAGTTCCTTTTTTGGCATATGCAATGATGAACTTTTTTGGCATTTGCCTCTCTTGCTTGTCATTGGCAGTTTGGCATTGCCAATTGCCATGATACCCATTAATCCACTGCCTACACTCTACTACCTACACTCTACTGTCTACTGCCTACACTCTATAGCTTGATGCAAATTTTTTGATTTGTGAAAGTTTTTTGAGATGGCTAGCTACTACTTATCCCCTTACTGGTACTCTAGTGCTTGATGCAAAATTGTACTTGTATTACCTATTTCTCTCTACCACTGTTGTCTTACTACTGCTGCTGCTACTCTGAATTCAACTGAACTGCTATACTACACTTGGTGAATTTTGAACTGCTATACTACTGATCTATGATTCTTTTGGTGAACCGTAGCATTTGAATTCAATTCTTTTTGCTGCCTATGATGCCAAAGAAATTTATGACAAAATTCTGAGCATATGCCACTGCCTATGATGCACCTTGCCTTTAAACTAATTCTGAGCTAAATTTGGGAGAATTTTGAGATGAATTGGTCACTCTGCTGCAATTTTGCCAAATTTGATATAATTTGTGAGAATTTTGAGATGAATTGGTCACTCCCTCCTTTACTACTAGTATACTACTACTACTGCCTACCTCTACTCCCTCCTGTACTACTACTAGTATACTACTACTACTGCCTACTACTTTCTAGTAGTATACTACTACTAGTATACTACTACTACTGCCTACTACTACTCCCTCCTCCTCTACTCCTCTACTCCCTCCTATACTACTATTCTACTACTGCTGCTCCTGTTTTTCATTTGTGAAAGGTTTTTATTTAATGGGGCTGGTTCCTTTTTTGGCATATGCAATGATGAACTTTTAAACTTATTGCTGAGGCAGTGGCATATGCAATGATGTGAACCCTTTTATGCTGAGGCAGCGGTGATGATGATCGAGTGCCCCCCGCTAAACTAGGATGGCTTGTATACCAGATACAAGAAACCAGTTTAAAAGCGATGTGATGACAATGGGGCAAATCTGAGCCAACTACTACTACTTTACTACTCTAGTACTACTCTACTTTACTACTCTATAACTGTGTCTATACAACTGAAATATGTATTCATTGTAGCTTTCCAATGGCGGAGGAACCAATAAGCGAATGGCGTGACCCTACCCCTAGTGCATCATCATCAACTAGCCTCGAGAGCCAAGTGTCCGTGACCCCGAGGCCAACAAAGAAACGTCATACAGAGGACGATGATGACCCGACCTACCAACCGAGGGACGACGAAGTTGAAAGTGCGCGGTCTCCAAACCCTGAACAGATGCCGGTGGTGCCTCGAGAATTGAATTTCGAGGAGGAACAAGTCAGTGACAAAGAACCCCCTGCTCCATCTCCAACCACTTCAGGCAAGTCTAGTGGTCAGAGGACAAAGCTGAGAAGGGGGGAACACAGGAGGCACCGGAGGGAAATCTACGGCGAAGTCCATGTGATCCATGAGGTGGGACCAGAGGGAAACCCGTTGTCGCCACCCACGGTCCTTGCCAAGTTCAGCAACCAGGTGGCATGTATAGTCAAGGACAAGGTGGAGATCACTTGGGCGGAGTGGAACAATGTCCCGGTCGACTACAAGACACATATCTAGGGTGAGGTGACGAGGAGCTTCCATTATCCCGAGGACGCCGATCTGGACAAGTGTAGGGAGTGGGTCATGCACGTGGCAGGAAGAGCCTTTAGAAACTTCAAGTCCATGCTGACCAGGTACTACCTGAAGCTAGGCAAGTCACCCTATGTAAAATACACTATGGTGAAGGAACATCACTGGGAAGAGTTCTGCAAACAAAGAACAACAGAAGAAGCAAAGGCAAAGAGCGCCAAGTTCAGCGCACTCGCGAAGAAGAACCTGCACCCCCACCACTTGGGCATGACTGGGTTTGCTGGTAAGAGGCCCTAGTGGCGGGAGGAAGAAAGGGCTAGAGCTGCCGCCGGGCTTCCCGATCCGTACGACGGTGTAGACTTGAGGGCTAAGGACTTCATTTATGCCCACAAGCCGAAGAAGCTCAAGGAGGGTGCAAGCAAGTTCAATGAGCCAAAGTTCGAGGAGGTGGAGAGGGCTCTCATCGAGGCTGCTAAATCCAAGGACAGCTTCGAGGTTCGCAGGGTCCAGGACTTGCTGACCCTAGCGCTGGGAACCCCCGAGCACCGTGGCCGCATCCGTGGCATGTCGTCGAAGATGAGCTGGAACTCAGTGGAGTCATGGCAATCCGACGCTACCACATACCGGTCAAGGCAGAGGTACAAGGAGGGCATCTTTCAAAAGGGCTATGATCAAGGCGTGGCCGAAATGATCAGTCGGTCCATAAAAGAAGCCTTCACGAGCAATGACCCAGATATGGTGTCGATGAGGTCATAGATGCTTCGCTAGGCTGGCGTGGCTGTGCCACAAGTTCCACAAGGGCAGACACAAGGGCAGCCACTGCCGATGATCGAGGATCGCCCAAGGCACCCCATCGACGACATCCGGCAACCCATGCGCGTCAACCTCAACATCCCGTTCGGCAGGGCGAAAAAGTTGACCGTGGGTGAGGGTTACATGCACCCCAAAGAAGATATCAAAGATTTCAACCAAGACTAGATCCCTGCCAACTATGCTACCGTGATACTTACATGGTATGCGACCCAATACGAAGAATTTGAAATGGAATATCCAACTGCACAAGGGGTAACGATCCTTGGAGCTGCCATTGGTTCCGAAGTCCTGTGGAACAAGGACAACATAGAGATCATTCTCTCGACGCCGACTTCTACGCCGATGGTGACACCAGCATCACAACCATCCGTTGCTGGATCTTGTCCCCCCGATGATCTGGATCACGGCGATGGCGATGACGAAGGCAATGGCGGGGATGACAAGGGAAGGAAGTCACCCCGAGGCACAAGCCCTCACCCTCGTTCTCCTCCTCCAACAACAAGTCCACCTCCACCTCCCGATAGTCCATCTAAGGGCACAAGCAAAGGACCGGGAGGCACGGAGGAACCGGGGGCAAAGACACCGCCTGCTGCCATTGCGAGCACAAGCCACTGTCCTCCACCGCCGGCGAAGACTAAAGGCGACCAAGGGCATCTCACATACTCACTTGAGTTCGAAAGGTATGGTAGCGGCGTGCATAATTTGCTAATAACTTTTCTTTGTCATAATATGGTACTAACATTTCTATCCCAGGCCGAGATCACCTTTCCATCTATTTCCTGAATTGGATGACTGCCCCGGCCATTACGAGCATGGGAAGTTCATGATAACCAAGGCCTAGCTCGTCGACGAGGAAAGGTGGGAGACAAGGAGGTTTCATCTCTGGTACATGGAAGCGGCAAAAGCTGACCTACATGGTTTTCTAGTCAAGGTTGTGGCGGAGTACTTCCACTTGCCCGGCAACGATGTAGAACTCCCCGTGGACTTCCATGACATGTACAGACTACTACGGGAACAAGACCTTGACATCACCCAAGTCACCTTGTTCTCTATGTAAGTGATGAATTGCGAGTTTCACATATCACCTGCCTTTGAATCGGTCAAGACTACTTTTATATGCCACGATGGCTTGTCCTTGCAGGTTGATGGCCTATATATCCAAGGAACTAAAACTTGATGTTATCTATCTATCTCCAATGCATATTGCTCAAAGAGTCATCATTGGTTACCACCTAGATGACAATCATCCAACCATGAAAGACTTGACCAAGCGACAGAGAGAGGCGCATAGGAAGAAACTGATGGACAATGAGAAGTTGAACATTTCAAGGTACATACTAGGAGCAATGAAGAAGATCAGGAGAAATGGGTGTATCGTAGCTGCCTACCACTTTGGGTAAGTCGAAGACATGCCTGTAGAGATAAGTGGGTAGCTAGCTAGTATTATTATTTCTCATTGTAACCTGTATTTTGTTTCAATGGCGCAGCCAAGGCCTCGAGGGTCACTGGGTTGCATTTATCATCTACCCTCAAGATGGCAGGGCCTGCGTATTTGATTCGTTGAGAATGCCAAACTTAAAAGGGTACAAGGCCTTTGAAGATTGCCTCAGAGTGTAAGTGACTGAACTGTCTTCTCTTATGCGTTCTAATGCCCTGCCTAATACTAGTATATTTCATATAGCGCTTATAAGGAGTACGTGAAGGATCCTGAATGCTATGATCGAAGAACAGAGAATTTTAAGGCTAAGCATAAGAACCGCATCAAAATCAGACGCAACTTTCCGGTAAGTATTTGAAAGGTTTAATTGTGCTTTCTGTTCATAAGCGTTCTAATGTCTGTATTCTAATGCTTGTGTATCGATCATGCAGTGTGCCAAACAACCGGTAGGATCACAAACCTGTGGCTTCTACGTCTGTGAGTACCTGAGAGAGTGCAAGCAGTACAGCAGCAGTTGGAGGGTGCTCAAGAATGGATTGAACTGGTAGAGAGACGTGCAGAGCACCCAACACTCCTTCAAGCAGACAAAGGCGGACATATGTAAGTTTGTCTTAGACAAATGCGTGCTTGAAGGGAGCACATTCTTCAATGAGAACAGCCAGCTAGCGATTTTACCAGAGTACGAGAGGCTGAGGAAATGGCCCACGATGATGCGTCCACAAGATTACTCCTTAGGGCATGTATAACGACTTTAATATGTAAATGTAATGAATTAACGATGACAAGAACGACTAAGTGAATGTATATATATGTATATTATCTCATGTGTAATGCCTGCATACTTTTTAAGTTTAATCTTTGAAATATGGATGTGATTTGAATTTGAATTTGAATTTAATTATATGCCTGCTGTATTTTTTTTAATTCAGGAAATAATTTACCGAGGCGGGCAAATAATAATGCCCGCCACGGCTAACGAACATAACCGCGGCGGGCGCTGTACCGTGTCTGCCGCGGTAAAATAATTTACCGCGGCGGGCGGTTCAACGTGACCGCCGTGGTAAAAGTATATTTACCGCGGCGGGCACGTTACACCGCCCGCCGTGGTAAATCGGTTAACCGCAGCGGGCAAAGCCGCCCGCCGCGGTTAAGCCACGATTTACCGTGGCCTCTAGGCCGCGGCGGACGGCTTTGCCCGCCGCGAAAAATCAAAAATGCCCGCCTCCATTAAAGTTTGTGTAGTAGTGCCTTAGGTTCATCTATAAACAGATAAGAACCAACCATTAGGGATAACTCCTCCAAAGTGGGGTCAGGAGACTTAGAGAAATAATGAGGTTTTTCTACAGCGTTCTTTTTAGTTATCTTACCAATTTACTAATCAAAGTTATACGTGTGAGGAAGGTTAATTTAAACAAGATTCTCTTATCATGATGCATGCATCGGCCTATACGTTCACTCAAGACAGAATATAGCGGCATTCGAAAACTTTTGGCACATCGTACACTCATTACCGCATACTAGTCGAATCTACGCAACGTAAGTTAGTGTACCTGCAAAAAACTAATTAGATAAAACCAGTGCCACTATCCTAGATAGACCATATTGCTAGGGCTTATAATTATTTACATAATTTATCGCATCCTACTTTTTCGCAAAACTTTTGTTGGTCAAATTTTAGGTTTTTGAAAAGAGTTATAAAACTCGTAGCTCATTATTGGCTCTAATACCACCTGTGGTAGAACCGCATGAAGTAACACACTCACGGAGGTGCTCGTCTTCCGCTAGACACTAAGTGCCCAGGAAGGGAGTTACATCGGCAGTTTTGTCGGGCACACCCCAAGGGAGAACCCGAATAATCCATATTTTTCATCCAGGATCCAATAATGAGAATGAGCTTATAATACTTAGTCCATTTCATACAACAAGAGTTCTTGGAAATAAATTATTACAATATCAGAGTTTAGAGTGCGGAAATTAAACAATGGAATTAAAATAAACATCTAGCGATAAGATACAAGGATCCATCTGTGCCCACCAGAAAAATCCTCCACTCAAAAGCCATCTTTAAGCTGCACCTACAACAAGGGTAAATAAACCCTAAGTACACAATGTACTCGCAAGACTTACCCGACTAGTGGGAATAGTTTCCTGACTCTAAAGGATATGATAGGCTTTATGGCTTGTAGGTTTTCTTTTAGCGGAAAGCATTACTAATCGTGAATCCTTATGTGTTCATTTTATTAGCAGTCATGATTGGTTCATTATCTAGCCATTCTAGGTAAGCAACTGTTCTACTTCCAAGCATGGGTTGAGCAATCAGATCATTTCATCATCCTTCATCTTCTAGTTCTTACTACGGTGCTAGATCATAGTCTTGTCGTACCGCATCACGCGGCGATTCACGAACCAATGTATCCCAGTTAGGTACCCCGAAACACACGCCCCGCTTGTACCCCAAGCACAAGCAAGAGAAACCTACCACTCTACTGTCATGGGGTCTAGGTCACCATCCAAACTTGGACTCAAAGCCCCCGCTCCTGAGTCCTGGACTTAGTGCGGTGCTTAGACCTCCAATCAGTCAGTCCGAAAGAGCTGGAACCCATGACAAGAAAATGACAAACCTTCCCGCTCTCATAAGCAACTATATGCTCAGGATAATAAGTCTATGACCTGACTACCATCCACAGCAATGGACGGTCCTTAACCGACACGGACAGAGAAAACAATGTAACCAAGCTATGCCCGTTGGTCGCGGGACACAACCTATTACACCCACCAATACCCGTACCATATCCCTGCCCGGTCTTCATTTTCCTTTCACCATTTTATTATGAGAGCAGTAATAATAATCACCCACTGTGAGTAACGGCATGTTACTCATGCTACCGAAAAACCTAAGCATGGCAGCTACTCGACCTAAGCTAGTAGGACTCATAGATAGGTATATCTATGCATGTAGTTTCAACAATAAGCCTGTAACGTAAATACACATCATATATATATATATATATATATATATATATATATATATATCTAGTGATTATTCAAAATAAGGGTTATGCACTAGGGCTTACCTTGGGCAGATAGGTGGTCAATTATGTCAGTCATCGGTGGCTCCAAGGCTCCTTCTATTACGAAGATCTCCTCCTCGTACTCCTCGATCACCTCCTCGTACTCCTGCTCGCCCGTGGTCACGAACTCTACCAACTCGTTCTCTACATGCATGAAATGATGATGCAATACTTAGTAATATGGCAACAACATCTCTTAAAATAAAAATACATCTACCAAGCTACTAAGCTAACTCTAATGACTAAGATACTAAGTTACCTATTATTCCCACTAAACAGGTATGAAACCTTTCAAGCATTATCTTAGCAACTAAAGGCATCCTTATTTTTATTACCGATTTAATATATATACTAAAACAAGGAGTACTTAGCTACCATATTTCTCAATCTATTCTAAGGCTACAAAAATTACAGTGAGCACATAATAATATAATGAACCTACTATAAAAATTTTATGGTCAAAGCTTTTACCAATTTGCCACAAAAATTTCTACAATATTAATCTAAATAATTCTAAACATTCTTAAATGAATTAATAAGCCTTAGCCTCAACTCAGACCTACATACTCTAATCATACCAGTAGATAGACAACATTTTTAGGAACTCAACAAAATTTATTTCACAATTTTTGGACACCTAGGTGAATTGATATTAATTTTCAAAGTTCAGCTCAGAATATAAAATATAAAGTCTATTCCTATTTTTTAGTAAAAAGAAAAAGGAATTCCACTCCGTGGCCCACCACCGCAGTG
The DNA here is from genome assembly GCF_019320115.1 of Miscanthus floridulus. Taxonomy (NCBI): domain Eukaryota; kingdom Viridiplantae; phylum Streptophyta; class Magnoliopsida; order Poales; family Poaceae; genus Miscanthus; species Miscanthus floridulus. Next base: position 9,142,947 of record NC_089585.1, read on the forward strand.
GCCTGCGCGAACGCGACCCACCACGAGGTGGCCCACAATGGGGAGACCCGCGCGCGCTGCCAACTTCGCAAAAATGCCCCCACGTTAAGACCGAATCAACCCATAGTCTATGACACTATTTCCCGAGAGAGAGACTATGCGAATAGGACCCTGCAATCTATCGCCTTTACCATGGCTAGGTCCCTGGCCACCCCTACGCGCGTCGGCGCGGCAGACGCGGCATTGGACGGCCACACCGACCAATCGAGACCCGCCCTGGCCCCGTTAGCGGGCCGGCCCGCACCTATAGCCCTAGCGCCTACACTAGCCGAAGCTACGGTAGCGACGGAGCTTGCGGGAGTGACAGCCACGGTGAGCGGCCGTATGAGACGGTGGCACGACTGTACCGGCCACCCTAGACCACCGTGCAGCTACTGGCTAGCACGAGAGCATCACTAGCTTAGCCTGGTCACGGCTGCAGTGATGGTTCGGTCGGAGATACCCCAAGCAAGACTGGCCACGTGCGGCCAGGCGGGAGGCGGCGACGCTTCACGACGACGCGGACCGCATCAGCAGCACCAGCGAGGCAGTAGAGGTGCAAGTGAGGCACGCAAGGTGCAGTGGAGGTGGAGGTGGAGGCGAAGCTCATGCCGTAGTTGGCTGGGCGTGGGATGGTACGGAGAGTGATTGCCCTCGTCCACGGCCGAACCCGGCCTTAATGGCACGGCGAAGGGAAAACTCCAAATTGGAGCACGCCATGATGCAATTCAAGGTGGGGTGGGGACAGTTGGCACAGGGACGCCTAGGCGGAGACACGAGCATGTGAGATTTAAGGCAAGCTCCCGCGCTCTGGCTCACCGGGGTCACAACGTGACCGCGACGGGAAGCAGGGGAGGGCACAGCGGTGGAAACAGTGGCGAGCAGTGACGCGGCTGGTGCTCTTTGGCAGGACACGGGCGCACAACCGGGGTACACACACCAGGCGCAAGCGACGAGCGCAAGCGGCCATGGCTGGCGCTGGCCCGCGCACCGTAGCGCCATTAATGGTGGGCCAACGGCGCCACAGGGCGGCATCCCACGTGCACGGCAGCAAGGCAGCAACGATGCGGTGCAGGAGCACATGGCGGTGCAGTGGCAGCGAGGCACAGTGAAGCAACTAGGCGTGCAGCGCGGTGATGGGACGACAGCAGCAACGTCATAGCGCGGTGGGCAGCCAGGCGTAGGGGGCCAGGGCGCGGCGGCTCGCATTGATGGCTAGCTGGCGCACCCGAGCAGGCAGCCTACGGTAGCAGCGGCTGGCCAGAGCGTGGCCACGCATGCACGTGCACGCGCCGACACCGCGACATCGGGGCAGCGGGCCCGGTGACCGCGCACAGACTGAGAAGTCGGTCGAGAATGTGTTGTGCACGGTTTTTAAAGCGTTCGAAACCTCTAACCAATTGCTCCAATCCCCAAACCAACTACGCTACACCTTAGGGGGTCCATTAGGCTACTAAAACAAGCCATAATACTTTACTATTCCTTAACTCAATTTCCTTATAAAAATTACCAAACATAGCAATGTCTAGCCTACCAAAAGTTTATGAAATTTTTCTAAGTAGTGAATGAATTTCTATTTCTAGTTGCATTTCTAAGCTACCGAAAATAGTACTTAACAATATTATTTATCAACACCAAGTATTCCATTGCCTTCTACAATGTTCACAATTCAAACTTTATTTGAGTGTCACGGACATGTTTTATAGCATTTTTGCTTAATAAAAATTAGTTAACACCCTTACTTGCTAACTTTATAAATCGTGAACTAACTTTTCGTTTTATGTTTTTACGGTTCGTTTAAGTTACAATGCTTTACCTGTTCATCACACCACATGCAATATCACTTAAGTATGATGTTCATGACCTGTTTAGTAAATGATTCCCTAAGTAACACTGAGGGTGTTACCGAGTATAGGATTGTTCACGGAGGAAGCCACTTACATGTGAAATTTTTTAGGCAGCCGATGCGGCTTTGAGCCATGGCCTTCCATCCGCCATGGTCGGCCACCAGTAGAGCTCACAGCTCAGATAGGAGTCCAGTTAAAACCCAACATCGCAATGTGGCCGGTGCTTGCAGCTTACGGTAGATGCGCGCTTCTCCCACCGGCCACCGCCCTCCCATCCTTCTTGCTTGCCGCCTGTCCTCCAGCCCGCTGCGGCGCTGCGTGCCCTCCCGGCAGCGCTCTCCTGCTAGCCCCTTCCCGGCAGCCGCGCTTGCGCTCCCAGCCAACGCGTGCAACTGGTTCCGCGTCGTTGGGGCCAACCGTGTCCGACTGTCCGCGGAGTAGGAGGCGAGCATTTTGTGGCGGAGGCGGAGAAAAAGCACGCCACACATCTGACTCAAGAAAGCTGTGGCGAACGCTTCTATCAGGCGTGGCGAGCCTTACTTGAACAATGAACCAAACACCTACCTAAACACCTGTGGCGAGTCTAACTTGAGGTGTGGCAAACTGTGGTGGGCAACCAAACAGCCCACGCCCACTGGCACTACAAGCGTTGTGCTCTAACCCGTTTGGATTTTGATTCGAGGCGACGCGCACAAGTCACGGCCGTTGCGTCCGCTGCTCAAGCAAACAACCACTGCCTGCCGCGCTGCTTCACCGCAGCCGCCCCCTTCCCGGCCGGTACCCAGCCAACGCCCGTGTCGTCACAATAATGCTGTCGTCTAGTGCCGCGCGGACCCAGGCGCCGATGCTGCCACCCACTACGGGATACAGTCGCAATGGCCCAAAAACACTCGGCAACTGCTTCGTCGAGTGTAACACTCGGCATACAACATACGGCATCTTTTTTATCAGCAAACAGCTATTTGCCAAGTGTTTTTTGTTGGGCACTCGGCAAAGTCTTTGCCGAGTGCCGCAAAAGCACTCGGCAAAGATTTACACTCGGCAAAATGAAAATGCGAAAAAAACCTAAAAATAATAGCAAAATTTTTGAATTTTTTTTTTCGGGGGACTCCGCCACCAGCCAGCGCCCGCCCGTCTTCATCGAAGTTAGTGCATTTTTTGCGCTAAATTCGTGGCTAACGCGGCCGGCGGGATTCAAACTCACGACCTTTCCCTCGCGTATCTGCTGCTCTACCACTGCACTACACTGTCACTTGTGTCTAGATTCCGTTATCTATCCTCATATATTATACTAAATCGAGAGTAAATTGCTTGTCTGAGGCCCTAAACGAATTCAAATCAAAAAGTGGTCAACTACAAAGTTTCATAACTTTTTGAGATCTACAATTTTCATTTAGGAAGTTTTTCCATCCGAGGTCGTTTGAAAAATTCGAATTTCAAATTTGAGAGATTCAAACGTAGTTTTGCATGATAAGATGATTTCAAATCAAAAAGTTGTCAACTACATAGTTTCATAACTTTTGGAGATCTACAATTTTTATTTAGGAAGTTTTCCCATCCGAGGTCTTTTAAAAAATTCAAATTTTAAAATTTTCAAATTCAAACGTCGTTTTTGCATGACAAGATGATTTCAAATCAAAATGTTACCAACTACAAAATTTCATAACTTCTCAAGATCTACAAAGTTTATTTTGGTCATTTGTTCATCCGACATAGTGGTAGTAACATTGTTCACAAATCTTATATATCTCTCTTCTACTTTCATGAAATTAAATATGAGAGGTGTAGATTTTATGAACAACGTTATTGTCGCTTTGTCAAATGAAGAAATGACCAAAATAAACTTTGTAGATCTTGAGAAGTTATACAACTTTGTAGTTGAAAAGTTTTTCATTTGAATTCATTTAGGGCCTCAAAAATTGCTTTGAAAAACTGATTTGCCGAGGGCCAAAAAAAATGCACACGGCAAAATGTCTCTTTGCCGAGTGCCAAAACAAAGGCACTCGGCAAAATACATCTTTACCGAGTGCCAGAAAAAAGGCACTCGGCAAAGACGCATTTTGCCGTGTGTCGAAAAATAGCACTCGGCAAAGACGCATTTTTCCGTGTGCCGAAAAATAGCACTCGGCAAAATACATATTTGCCGAGTGCCAGAAAAAAGGCACTCGGCAAAGACGCATTTTGTCAAGTGTTTTTTTTTTGCCGAGTGTATTTTATTTGACACTCGGCAAAGACCGTCTTTGCCGAGTGCCCGATAAAATACACTCGGCAAAGCCTCCGGCACTCGGCAAAGTGCCGGTTTCCGGTAGTGCACCGGCGGTGGCGGCGGAGCTGGCACGGCTCGAGGCCCAGCTGGGGCAAGTGGCAGATGGCTTGGCGTGCCGCAAGCTCGTGGAACTCAGCGAGGCGGCAGCGCTACGCGCGCTGTAGATGATCGGCAAGTCTTGGGAGGTCCGGACGCTTAGCGGCTACATCTTGTGGTTTGCAAAGCGGGAGGCAGCGCCGCCGACCAACGCGCCGGGCGTCGCCGCGGTCGAGAGCGCCACATGCAGCCCCTCCGCGTCTCTTCGCAAAGGTTCCCCCCTCCAACCAACCCTTTGGGTTTTGCTTGGTTGTATGTTGACGCACACGTTTTGGTCCAGATGTTTGCATGCATGCAGTTTGTGCTTCCTGAGAAAGCATGTGTTAGCGAAAAATTTCAGTTCATGCTTGCACTTACATTCATGAGATTTGTCTTTTTGCCACTATCCATATCTCATGATTCGGAGTTTTTGCATTGTTTGGGTTAGTTTTTTAAAAAAAAATTGGAATGCCATGATGAATTGACGATAGTAATTTTGTTCCTGAATATTTAATCAACCAATTTACAGTTTCATGATGAACATTGCCTATCTCTAAGGGAGATTTCTTGCCCCCCTAAGCGATGTACTCTTGTATAATCCTCACAAGAGGTTCAGCAATACAATCAACCACATTAAACCAATTCTAGTATCCTAGATGGTCATGGGTTTAGGTTCTGATCCTAGGCCACAAGGCATAGCCTTCCATTGTTCGCTACTGATCTGGGCGCTGCCAGTCATCTGTCCTCCACAGCGTGCCTCAACACTGGCCTCCTAGTGTTCCCCCATGGAGATCGCCATGATGATCTCCGCCAGTGGCATCGTCGCCCATAGGGCCTGTGCTATTGATTGCGTTGATCGACTGCCCCAGATATCTCTTTTCCAATCTGTTGATTGGGATTTCTCTCTTGCCGATCAATTGATCAGCGTTTCTTTTGTTTTCTTGGATCTAATATTGGTTTGCATCGCCCACTGCCAGTCATCTTCGCATGCTCTACTTAGACATTGGTCTCCACTACGCTAGCCTCCTCTTTGTCTTAGATTGTTCGGCATGGCATGACACGGTGTGTTTCAGGGACACTCGCATGTGCCGCTTCCATGCCTTTGCATGCGTACGTCGCTCAACGCCAGCTCGTTGTCACCTCCATCATCCCCAAGTGTTGTGTGCCTCTCCAAGCAATGGGGCTGCTACTGCATCGCCACCGATGGTCTTCTCTTCCATTGCATCTTCAGTTCTTCACTGTCAGTCTTTGACATATTCACGTTCTTCGCTGACATTCGGATCATTGGCCTTGTGCTAGATCATCTGGACCTACCTCTTTGTTTCATCTAGCACAACCTTGTTGCCAAAGTCGATGTCTTCTCCCCTCCTACTTCATCTACCCTGACTACCATGGGTTGCACAGGCACCTTCTATCCTTGCTATTCTGCACACCACAACCATTGTGGAGGTCTTTTCTGCTCATCCCTCAAATGCTGACACATAGTTTGGGCCCTCTCTCTAGTATGTCTGGTATAGGCAACATTAGTGCGTTCCTTCATCCACGACGTGTTCCCAAGCCTGGTGAACCCGATGCATGCTTAGTCCATGTTGACTCGACTTTGTCCCCAACATCGACCTTTGCCCTTGATGCATCGCCATATTCATCTACATTGTAAAAAATTTAGGCATTTTCAATATCAGTTTAATCCAGAAAAATAACATCAGCAGGTTTGTGATATCATATATAGTGCATGTGTATTTCTCTAATGAACGCTACAGCATGCAGAGATGACATACAGACGAATACAATAGCGGCGAGTACAGAGTGTACCCAGCGGAGGGTCACATACCGAGGGCATTGGAGGCTCCATTCGTACTAGTCGACATAGTGCGTTGCTCGAAGTCGCAGACCACAGTCGGTGCAGGACGATGTTCGCAGTGCAGTCCCACGAACGGATCACCTAGAAGAAGACAGCTTGCGGTTCCGTAGGCAATCACCGGGAAGAAGACGAGATCGGCCACCAAGAAGAAGGCGTACGTGGACGAGCAGTCGTGGATCGCTCCCCAAAAACCTAATCACCGCGCTACCCCGTGCAAGGTTCTCCAGCGGACGAGGGTTCCGGAGGCACCTGCTCTCCCGCTACTCCGTGCGCGCAGAGGTACGGGACGGGGAAGACAGAGGGCTGCGGAGATGTGGATTCTCTCGGGAGCGGTTGCAGAAGACCGGGTCTGTACTAATGGAGAACTGCGGATATATGGATGCGGCAGGGGAAGGGGACGAAGGCAACGGAGAATCCTAGGAGACGGGAAGCGGAAGGGATGGTAACTGACGCGGTCAGTTCGCCTCCACCATCAAGGAGCGAAACTCCCATGATAATTTGGATTTAAGTGGCGTGGCGTGGCGGCCCACGCCCACGGCCCGGCCCGGCCGGCGGCGGCGGCGGCGCGTGCGCGTGTGGCACGCCTTTATCCTTTTCTCAGCTTCTCAATTTAGATGAATAATTTCCAACCACATAAGCTGAGTCAGCATTCAGTCAAAATCCCGTATGGTACTAAACCATACAACACTTAATGTTACGTACCATAGAGTTTTATTTAATTATTAAATATTATATGGGCCAAGCTCATATTATATCTAACAATCCCCACCAAACTCTAGGGTTTGTAACAAAGTAGTCTTAGAACCATATTTCTTTTATATACCAATGTTTCGATGGAGACTGTTAAGTTGAACATCCATCTAGAACAATAGTTTCACTCAGTCACAACTGAACAATGGACTAAGCCTTGAATTGACAGTTTTGCAGTGAGGTGAATGTCACTAAAGTCCTTAGCTGATACTGGACAGCAAAAGGCATCCCCTCTATTTGAAGCATATAAGTCATACTTCAGTGCCTTTCATGAGTATTTAGAGATCACCCAAATCTCATAGACTGTGACCAGAAGTCTGACTCATATAGGTGTGTTCCTCAAAAGATGTTCTGTAGGACAACATCTTTGCTTTGCTAAGCCACTTGGAACACATTAAGGCAAAAGCCAGCCTGCCTTACAGAAAGGAACGATATGCATCAGAAATGAGTCTTACTAAGGATCTTTCCTCACAATTTACTACTAGCTTGTTTCACCGTTCTACTTCACGGAATCTCCGATCACATAGAACAGGTTACCACTATAGTAAATTTCAAGTGGGTCTCAAACCCATCTCTTTCGATGCACTTTCTATCACATTGCGTGACAGACCCTTAGTGAACTGATCTACCAGATTGTTAGACGTGTGAACATAGTCCAATGCTATTACTCCAGAGTTTCTCAATTTTCTAACAGATTTTAGTCGTCTCTTAACATGCCTTGTGGACTTCATGTTGTCCTTAGAACTGTTAACCTTTGTAATCACAATCTGATTATCGCAGTTCATAGAAATAGTCGGTATGGGTTTTTCAACGACTGGTAAATCCATAAGGAGATCATGAAGCCACTCAGCCTCAGATCCAGCAGTGTCTAATGTTGTGAGTTCTGCTTCCATTGTAGACTTCGTTAAGATAGTCTGCTTGCAAGACTTCCAGGAAACAGCACCACCTCCAAGCGAAAACACATATCCACTTGTGGCATAAAGCTCATCAGCATCAGAAATCTAGTTGGCATCACAATAGCCTTCCAGCACTTTCGGATGTCCGGTATAACAAATACCATAGCTCATAGTGCCTTTTAGATAGCGCATCACTCTCTCAAGAGCACGCCAGTGATCATCTCTCGGGTTTGACACAAACCGGCTCAGCTTGCACACAGCAAATGAGATGTCGAGACTTGTTGCACTAGCAAGATACATGAGCGAACCAATGATCTGGGAATATCTCAACTGATCCCTTGCTATTCTCCGATTTTTCCTCAATAGCACACTAGGGTCATAAGGTGTAGGAGCAGGCGCACAGTCACTAAACCCAAAGCGACTCAGCACCTTTTCCACATAGTGGGTTTGTAAAAGAGTTACCACATCATCACCTTCTCTTAGAAGCTTGATATTAAGAATAACATCAGCCTCTCCCAAATCTTTCATCTCAAAATTTTTAGATAGAAATTCCTTCACCTCCTCAATCACTTTGAGGCTGGATCCAAAGATCAGTATGTCATCAACATATAAGCATAAAATGACTTCTTCACCCCCACCATACCAATAGTACACACATTTGTCAGCTTCATTCACAACAAAGCCAGCAGATGTTAAAGTTCTGTTGAACTTCTCATGCCACTGCTTAGGAGCTTGTTTTAGGCCATATAATGACTAATAATTTACACACCTTGCCTTCTTGACCATTTTCTACAAACCCATCAGACTGATCCATATAGATCTCCTCCAACTCTCCATTTAGGAAAGTTGTCTTAACGTCCATTTGATGAACGATGAGACCATAAGAGGCTGCTAGGGAAAGCAAAACTCGAATTGTGGTCAATCGGGCAACCGGTGAATAAGTATCAAAGAAATCCTCACCTTGCTTTTGAGTATAACCCTTGGCCACAAGCCTTGCCTTGTACCTCTCAATAGTACCATCAGTCCTAAGCTTTTTCTTGAACACCCATTTGCAACCTATAGGCTTGCACCCATAGGGATGATCAACTATTTCCCAAGTTCCATTAGACATAACAGAATTCATCTCACTCCATACTGCTTCCTTCCATAAGTCAGCATCAAGAGAGGAATATGCCTCTTCAATGGTTATTGGTGTGTCATCCATAAGGTACACAATATAGTCATCACCAAAAGACTTTGTAGTCCTCTGTCTCTTGCTTTTCTTGGTGACTATAGTGTCATCCTCCTTAGGGTTTTGCACATAGGGTTCCTCAATTTGTTCTATCGGAGTAAAATTTTCATGCTCATAGGGAATTATAAATTCATGACCAGTTGTGCTAGGTGCATTTTTCATGGGAAACTCGTTCTCAAAGAATGTAGCGTCTCTAGATTCCGTGATTGTATCAACAGCCATCTCAGGAACACTAGAGTTTATAATTAAAAATCTATAACCCACACTGTGAATAGCATAACCAAGAAAACCAACATCAACAGTCTTTGGTCCAAGCTTTTGCTTTTTGTTTATTGGCACATTCACCTTTGCCAAACAACCCCAAGTTCGTAGGTAAGAGAGATTTAATCTCTTCTTCTCCCATTCCTCGAATGGTGTAATTTCTTTGTTCTTTGTGGGCACTCTATTTAGGACATGACACGCTGTCAATATAGCATCACCCCACCATTCCTTAGATAGTCCCGCAGTCTCCAACATGGCATTAACCAAATCAGTTAGAGTGTGGTTCTTTCTCTCTACAACCCCATTGGACTATCGTGAGTATGGTGGCGTCCTCTCATGAATAATTCCATGCACCGCGCAAAACTCAGAAAATTCATTTGAGAAATATTCTCCCCCCCCGCGATCGGACCGCAAACGCTTGATTTTCTTCTCAAGTTGATTTTCTACCTCAGCTTTATAGACCTTAAAATAATACAACACTTCATCTTTTGTTTTCAATAAATACACGTAGCAAAATCTAGTACAATCGTCTATAAATGTCATGAAGTATCATCTACCGCCTTTAGTCAATTCGCCATTCATTTCGCATAAATCAGAATGAACGAGTTCTAATGGTGCCAAGTTCCTCGCCTCGGTAGTCTTGTGAGGCTTGCACGGTTGCTTCGATTGCACTCACACCTGGCACTTAGAATCTTTAACTAAGTTAAATTTCAGGATTAAATTCAGATTTGCAAGCCGCGTGAGACAGCCAAAATTAATGTGACAAAGTCGTGAATGCCATATATTCGACTCATCTAAAACATTAACATTGTTCACTACTTTATTACACGCATCATCAAGCAAAGATAAGCGGAACAAGCCTCCGCAATCATAACCTTTTTCCAACAAATGTTCCATGTCTCAGTACAACACACTTATTGGACTCAAGCACAATTTTAAAACCATCGCGACACATCTAAGAAGCGCTAACAAGGTTCTTTTTTATGGAGGGGACATGTTGCACGTTCTATAATAGCACCGCCTTTCTCAAAGTAAACTTCAGAACGACTGTACCAGCACCAAGAATACGCGCATGTGAACCATTTCCCATCAGCAAGGCTCCACTCCTGCCGGCCTGATAGGAAATAAACAGAGAAACATCAGCACACACATGAATATTAGCACCACTGTCCATCCACCACTCAGATGAAAGACAAACTGAGAGAACAAAAAGTAAAGAATTACCATACCCAGATGTTCCTCCTCCAGTCTCGCTAATCACCATGTTTGCTGATTTCTTTTCTTGCTTATATTTGCGGTCTAGGCACGCACTTACCCAATGCTCATCACTTCCGCAAACAAAGCAACCTCCACCTTTCTTGTTATTTTTCTTCTTAAACTGTGCAGTCCGCTTAGGCTTTGCATTGTTGTTCTCTTGCATGTTCTTCTTTTTATTACGAGATGCAAATGAGTTTTTCTTCTGCACCATATTGGCAGCGGAAGACTCAAATCCTTTTCCATAGTTGTCTTTTGCTCTCACCATCTCTTCAACATCAAGAGATCCAATAAGCTCAGCCACGCTAAACTCTTGTCTCTTGTGTTTTAGAGAAGTAGCAAAATCCCTCCAAGAGGGTGGCAGCTTATCGATTATACCGCCGGCCACAAACTTATCGGGCAACAAACATGGGAAATGTTCTAGTTCCTTCGCTAGCGCTTGTATCTCATGAGCCTATTCGACCACAGAACGGTTTTCAACCATTTTGTAGTCATACAACTGCTCCATAAGGTACAGCTCACTGCTAGCATTAGAAACCCCAAACTTTGCCTCAAGAGCATCCCATAACTCTTTGCCTGATGTGCAAGATATGTAGTTTTTCTCATACTTGGGATAAAATGCACTAATCACGGCGCCTCGAAACAGGTTATCGGCATCCAAGAACTTTTGCTCCTCCTCAGGAGTAAACTGTTCAGGCTTCCCCTGCGCGGCGTGATAGCAGTTCATCGCAGTCAACCACAATACCATCTTGGCACGCCATATCATGAAATTCTTGCCATCAAAATTATTTGGCTTCAAAGCAGCAGCAAAACCATTGACAGAAAATTGCCTAACATTAGGTTTTTGGAATGTCAAAAATTTAGGTATTTTCATTATCAGTTTAATCTAGAAAAATAACATCAGTAGGTTCGTGATAGCAAATATGTGCATGTGTATTTCTCTAATGAACGCTACAGTATGCAGAGATGACATACAGACCAATACAATAGCGGCGAGTACAGTAATCACAGAGATTAGAGTGTACCCAGCGGAGGGTCCCATGCCAAGGGCATCGGAGGCTCCATTCGCACCAGTCGACATAGTACGTTGCTCGAAGTCGCAGACCATAGTCGGTGCAGGACGATGTTCGCAGTGCAGTCCCACGAACGGATCACCAGGAAGAAGACAGCTTGCGGTTCCGTAGGCAATCACCGGGAAGAAGACGAGATCGGCCACCAAGAAGAAGGCATACATGGACGAGCAGTCACGGATCGCTCCCAAAAAACCTAATCGCCGTGCACCCCGTGCAAGGTTCTCCAGCGGACGAGGGTTCCGGAGGCACCTGCTCTCCCGCTACTCCGTGCGCGCAGAGGTATAGGACGGGGAAGACAGAGGGCTGCGGAGATGTGGATTCTCTCGGGAGGGGTTGCGGAAGACTGGGTCTGTACTGATAGAGAACTGCGGATATATGGCTGCGGCAGGGGAAGGGGACGAAGGCAGCGGAGAATCCTAGGAGAAGGGAAGCGGAAGGGACGGTAACTGACACTGTCAGTTCGCCTCCACCATCACGGAGCGAAACTCATGTGATAATATGGATTTAAGTGGCAAAAGACTGGCCACGCCCGCTCGCTCACCGCCTGCCTGCCTGCCACGCCATGGCCCGGCCGGCGGTGGCGACGCGCGCGTGTGCATTATCCTTTTCTCAGCTTCTCAATTTAGATGAATAATTTCTAACCATATAAGCTGAGTCAGCGTTCAGTCAAAATCCCGTATGATACTAAACCATACAACACTTAATGTTACGTACCATAGAGTTTTATTTAATTATTAAATATTATATGGGCCAAGCTCATATTATATCCAACATACATTTCCTTTTCCTATGCGCCACTATATCATGGCGTCCCCTTGTGCAGCTATCTGGTTCATTTTTTTAGAAGTGTGCTTAGCACGTATTTCATTAAGAGAAGTTAGAAAAATAAGTACACGCCCAACCTCACTTCATGATGAGATGCCATTGGTGATTGGGTAAATATGGACACAAGGCACTGCTAGATGGTGGATTACACTTGGTTGTAACTAACTAAAAACACCAATTGAGCGACAGAAGCAGTGGGTACAAGCTGATGCTAGCGATGCGTAGTGCCGATCATGGACGACAAGCTGGTAAAACCAGCGCTTACCTAGCTATGCGCTTCGTCGATGATGCTATCTGGATCATGGATATCAAATCATTGACCATAGCTCCTTTCCATCACTCTTGGCTTCCTCGACACCAATCACTCGTGACGCGGGAGGAAGGGGAGGGACGGGATGTTAGCTTGTCGACTTACAACACTCGTCTTGTTTTCCAGTCTCACCATTTGTGCCACTCCTGCTATGACGGCACCACAGCAGAGGATGTTAGAGTATATTGGGATATCTCTAGATATGATAGATTAGGATCCTTTGCAATCCTAGCTTGCCTTATCTCTAAGGCAAACTTCTTGTCCCCTGAGCAATGTACTCCTATATAATCCTCCCACATGGCTTTAGCAAACAATCAACTATATTAAACCAGTTATACTCCTCCACCTTTGTTCATTTGCATCCCATTGTTAATAATTATTTGGTAGTCAAAAGATATGCAATATATGTTAGCATTTTGGCACTATATGAATGTGCATTTTTTATTAGAAAAGCACTAAATGAATAAATATAGAAGTCCAAATCCTAAATTGAAAAGTTGGTTAAGTCTTATTCCTGCATAGTTACCACAAGGTGAGGTGGCTGAGCAACTTCTTGAGTTCCAGATATTGAGTTTTAGAACCTTGTTGCTCCATGCTGTCATTAGGTGACTGTGGTGGCACAAGCAGAGAGAGTGTGGATAGTGTGCTGCTAATGAGAGGCAATTGCTGAAAAGTGAGGCCCCACGATGGTGGGCCTAAGAAATTGGTGGATAAGCAGCAACAGCTCATATTTCACTGTTGAGACCCTCTGCTCTGTTTTTGTCTCCAAAGCCTCAACACTGCTTGAGTCCACTTCCCTGCCTAGCCACTCACCTCACAATTGCTTGTTGCGTACCATTGTTTAGTTCTTACCTCCGCCATTTGTCAGCAATTGCCACCTCAGCCATCCCAGATAGCAGAGTAAAAGGGAGCGATAATGCAGGCGGGAGAGAGATAAGGTGCAAAGAAACAAACTAAAGTCTAAAACATCTCTCTGACACAAGGGGCCAAGGTGTGCCCAAGCTGATTTGGTCACTAACATGTAGGACACACTTGTATCTATCTGTGGAGAGATAGGGAAACACCACGCACCCTCTTAGGGGGTGACCTTTCATATATATAGCCCAATGTGGCTTGGAGTACAAGATGATACAACGTATACAGGACTATACATGACTATACATATCTAATACCCGCCCGTAGTCGCAGCGGGAGGAACTCAAACGCAAAGACTGGACCTAAAGTCAGTGAACAATTGTACAGGTAAGCCTTTGGTCATGATGTCTAGTGAACTGATGAATCAACGGGACACCTGCAGGACCGCATTGGCGAGCTCGGGATGGGTGAGTGTTAGGTACTACAGAGCGCTGGCAATACTCCGATATGGTGGTGGAGAGCTTGGCACGAGCATCAACCGGTGTGGCTATAGGGTGACACTCGACCATGCCCGCCCGCTGCAGAAGCTCCACAGCGTACCGGTGCTGAGAGAGGAATAGGCCCTCTAGCAAGCGCGTGACGGAGATGCCGAGGAAGTGGTGCAGGTCACCGAGGTCCGTCATGGCAAACTCAGAGTGAAGAAGTGCCATGATACACTATAGAAGGGTGGTCAATGACACCATAAGGATGATGTCGTCGACGTACATGAGTAGATAGGCAGTGGCATCCCCCTCTTTGAGCACAAAGAGGGATGTGTCGGAGACAGAGGCAACGAAGCTGAGCTATCGAAGATAGGTGGCGAAGCGCTAGTACCAGGCCCGAGGAGCCGATTTTAGGCCATAAAGAGAGCGCTGCAGAAGGCAAACATTATCAGGATGAGCAAGGTTGATGAAGCCTGGAGGCTGCTGGCAGTACATCGTCTCCATGAGATGACCGTGAAGAAAAGCATTCTTCACGTCAAGGTGGTGGATCAGCCAGGAGCGTGGGGCAGCAATGCTGAGGATGACATGTATCAGTCGCATGCTTGATGACAGGGCTGAATGTCTCATCGTAGTCAATGTTGTGGCGCTGGGAGAATCCATGAACCACCCAACGTACCTTGTGGCGGGCAAGGGAACCATTCGAGTGGAATTTATGTTTCAAAATCCACTTGCTCGTTACAATGTTGGCGCTGGGAGGACGAGGAACGAGGCACCATGTCTTGTTGTCAATGAGCGCCTTGTGCTCATCAGCCATGGCAACCCTCCGCTGAGGGTTGGCCAAGGCACTCTGGTAATTCGCCGGTATCGGCGAGACGACGAAGTGGGTGGTGGAGGAGCCGTAGCGCTGGACTGAACGAAGAGTGCCGATTTGTGACCGGGTGACCATTCGGGAGGCCTACGGTGGGGGTGCTAGTGCAGGGGCCACCATGACCGGCGCCTGGGCAACGGGAGACAATGATGAGGGCATGGGCGAGTGGTCGGAACCACTGTTGGAGTGGTCAGAGCACTGTTGGAGTGGTTAGAACCACTGCTGGAGTGCTCGACACGTGTTGACGGTAGTTAACACTCATCATAAACCGTCAATAAACTTGTATAGATGCATGAAAATGATCACCAACATATGTTTAGAGGTTTAAACTAATAAGTTCCACAAGTTTTGGTGAATCTGTGTTTTTCCAGGGATTTATTCAGGAAACTGTCAAAGTGGACCTATCCATCGAAGCAAATCACGACCATCCGCAAGAAAACTGACTTAGAAGAGTCTTAATCCACCGTAGAAGGCAATCCACCATGACCCAACCCATATCGTCAGAGGGGGTGGGGTCGGTCGGCCCCACCTGTAGGCCTGGCCAACCTCCTAGCCCCACGTGTCAGCCCCTCCTTCCTACGTCGGTGTGCCACCGCCTCTAAGATCCAATCTCCGCCATTGCCCAAGGTCGGTTTGTAACGAGGGTCTAGATTTGATGTTGCCACTGGATTCATGGGCCCACAGGACCCCTGGTGCCCCCTATAAAAGGAGCCCTCTACCCCCTCTAGGAGGCCATCTCATTCAGATCAATATACACTAGGAGGATTAGGGCTAGACTCTCCAATGTAATAGATTAGTATCTTGAGAGTTAGGGTCGAGAGGACTCATGTCTAGATTCCGGATCTAGTCTTGGAGGCTTGGTAAGCCATTGTATCAACACTTTCATATCTTATGAGACATTAATGCTTACATATTATATTTTTATCTACATGGTTATGCTTACATTTATTATACACTTAGAAGTAGTCGAAGTTATCTTTGTGCTTATGCATAGGACCGTGGAGCACTTAGCTTGTAATCAATCAGGCTAAGTAGCAGACTTTGTGTAAACATGGTGTTTATACATAGTAGTGCCCGGATGCACCCTACATTCTGGATTGGTGGTAGATCGTTGTTGGTATTTATTATCGTGTCAGTTGTTCTAAGTACTTAGCCACCTATTATAAACCTATATCCCCTAGCTTAACTAGGTTGTCATCCCTAGTGTAGATGCAAGAGATATGTATGGATACTACCTATCATTACTACTAGAATAATACTAAGCAGCTATTATTATTGCAAGTGACTAGAGAGAATATATATATCTATGAATAAAAGTATCTGCAAGCACACAGATAATTATACCATTATAGCATTTTACCCGAGAGTATTCCAGGTATTGTTATTTATATTTTTACCACTGGGAAGGTCTAGCATGGATATGTATTGTTAACTTATACTATTGAAGGAGAGTAAAACCATATCCAATACTCTACTCATAACAGGAACAAGTCATAGAATAATATATATAAATGATAAGTATTGATAGGGATAAATCACTCAGAGCACTCCTTATAACATTAGCATGGTCAGGTAGAATATTAGAGGAATAATTCCTTAAGTCATCCTTAATTATAAGTCAAAGCATACATTGATTAGTGCAATTACATCTAGTAATCATGGTTAAGATTATCATTATATCTACATAGAAGGGATATTACTGAAGGAAGATTGAGGGCCAAGCTCATTCTACCTTCGTAATCGGACCCTACGTGCACCTATATTCGGGGAGTGGACTACAAAGGACTGAATAGGAGTGTCACATACGCGATCTACCACATGGCCCAGAATATAGGGTGTATTCATAGGCAAACAACGTATAAGCACCATGCTTACACAATGTCGGCCACCCACCTAGTGTACATCAGAGTGAGCGCTATACGAACTTATGCATAAACATAATGATAAACTAACTATACTAGATATATAATCAAAGTAGACGATGAACATCATAATGAAGAACATGAACAAGATGAATATTGTCATAATAATTGTATCAAGCATATAAGAACAATGGAGAAACAATAGAGAGAGGGGTACAAGAGTTTATACCAAACCACGCTCTAGACAATGTCGGGAATCCAAGCGAAGACCTGCTTGCCTCCCTCTAGATCTATCCTAACTAGCTATGCTATGGAGGAGGAGCTCTAAGGAGATTAGGGTTTCTATCTATAGATGAATTGATGACTTCTAATCTGAACTGATCTGCCCTTAAGGGGGGCTAGGGGCTGGTTATATAGTCCTGAGGGAGCAACGTGAGCCCTTGGATCAAACAGACTTAAGCAACGGCCGAGATGCGTCCTCAAAGGCGGTGGGAGACCGACCTCACAAGACGGCTAGTAGGTGGGACCAGGGGAGGCCGGCAGGCCCCACATGGTGGCCTCTAGTCCCCCGCTTTGGTGACATGGCTTCTGGACCCTTCTACAGGCTTACCACGTAGGTGCCGCGGTGGAATTCCATATTTTCCTTTGATGTTTAAGTCCATGGTGGTTTTCAAATTAAACCCTGCTGGAAACACAGATTTACCAAAACTTATGGAATTCGTTAGTTTAAACCCTAGACTTTCATTGGTGATTACATTTATGCCCTTTTTCATATTTACTTGACCATTTATATTGGTTGTTAACTACCGTCAACAACTCCCCCAAGATTACCTTTTACTAGTCTCTTAGCAAAAACTAAACTTAACTAAGAGTATCAAGAATTTGAAAATATTGTAACAACTCCTCTTAAGTACTTATATGTTCAAACAAGAATCCTCCTCCTGAGTAGAATAAACTGATCTGACTTTCAAACTTACTCATATTACCTTCAACCATGGGGCTTTTAGCTATCACTTGGGCCTTGAGTGATTGAAAGACAAAACAATCAAGTCAAGCACTATGTCTCAAGTCCTTTGCTCAACCATTATTCTAGAGTTTTGATAGATTTTCAAAATAAAACTCAGAGCTTTCCTTTGTATGACACCCTCAAGTCTCTCAATATATGTGGTATTTGTGGATCCTTACCAAGGCAATAGCAATATTATGCCTTTCTCTTTCCTATAGCTAAAACTTATGTGGAGTTCATAGGTATGTAGAAAGCATAAAAAGAGCATACTTGCAATACATATATTGTAAAGTCAAACAATGGATCCAAAGAGAGTTAAGTCATACAATCAAATCAAGATGTGCATGTGTGTGGATGTATATAGTGGATATATGGTGGCTAACCTAATTCTACTATGCTCCTTGAAAACATACCTCTCTTTTGTAACTTGAAAAACATTTGCTAGAGAACAGGGGCTATCTTATTCATCTCACTTTTTTCTTTTTTTATGAATAACTTTTGCATAGCGCCTATGTCTCTTTTCTGCAACAAAAGTTGAGAGATAGTAACAAGAACTTGGAGCATTTATTTGATTAAGATCCTATAGGGAATATTTTTGGTGTTCACTGCTAGTGTAGGAGTAAAACATTTTTGGGTGGAACTAGATGAAAAGCATGTTGTTGCGCCTACCCCCAGTGTAGGAATAGTGCATATGTGAGTGGTGTGTACGTGATCTTGATTTTAAGAGTATGACAAACCTCTCATAAGGCATCAACAAAGCTTGACTAAACTCAATGCAAAAACAAGCAGCATATATGAGTGGAAGGTTTTCTAATCTAAATATCACATATGGCTTTGATAGGAATTCAAGCTTTGTTATACAGGAGCTCATCATGTAAGATTTTATGATTTTCAAAAGATAAATCTCCAGAACTCTAGTATCACTATAAACAAGATAAATAGCAGCTCAGACTTTCTCATATCATATCCGTCAATTACCTAGACTTAGGTCAAGCATATGCTACCCACGAGTTTCAAGTTCAGAGTAAATTCTCATGTCAAAACAGTCATATCCAAAACTCGGGGAAACTCAAGGTTGAAGACCAGGTACTTGAAAGGAATTATGATAGAACATCTAGTCATTATTTCTACCGCAAGATTATCCTTAGAGTCCATTTATTCCTAGACACTAGACACATACTTTATTTTGTTTCTCCA
Organism: Miscanthus floridulus; assembly: GCF_019320115.1. Classification (NCBI taxonomy): domain Eukaryota; kingdom Viridiplantae; phylum Streptophyta; class Magnoliopsida; order Poales; family Poaceae; genus Miscanthus; species Miscanthus floridulus. The sequence goes on from NC_089585.1 coordinate 9,161,884, forward strand.
TTTAAAATCACACCTTACTATTATATTGCTAACATAAATCTTTATTTTGTTTTTAATTGTTATGCATCTTTTTATGATTCTAATAAATATATGGAAAGACTAAAAAATAATAAAGCCTGAAAAGGGAAAAGAAATACTTAGCTAGATACATGGGGGATGTTCCTCCCCCAAGCTAGATGTTGTCGTGGTCTCTCTTTCATCCTTCCAGAAGTAGGGTTCCTCGTGTAGCAGCGGTTCGGGAAACGTACTTCGGATGGATGGTTCTACTTTTGATCATCCTACAAAACATTCCAACAAGAACACCAAAACTCGAGGCATATATTTTGATAAGAGGTTAGCGGTCAGCCAATAAGAGATTTGTGTTGTCCTTGGAGGTTAAACATATTTTATCATTGACAGAGTCCTATCAGGATATCTATTAATATATTTTTATATATTTTTTAATTTTCTTATTTATAATGCGGCGCCAAGAATACTTTAAAGAAAACATGTATGCATGCTATATATATATATATATTTATGCCACCACGGTGAATATTCCCTCGGGCTTTTACACACCGCAGATTTATTCACATGGGGCTTAGATTTTCTAATGATGGTGCCATGCAATGATGCAGTAATGAAACTCTTTATTTTTCTTTTCTAAATGTAATGCTAATTCTAAGTGATAATAACTTATGCAATGCAGAAAAGTAAATATGCTAAAAGAAAATAATTCATGCAATGCGGGAAAGTAAATATGGATAATGTTACCTCACGGCTAGGGTTCGGATTTTTAAGTCCTCCAGACAGGACTTGGCTTGGAGAGAGATCTTTCACTCTTCGGGTGCATCATCCGGTCTCAATGATGGAGACTCTAGTGGTTGCACTTCTTGTGACTCAGACGATGAGGTTACCTTCTCTTTCCATACTTGCTTTGTTTGTGAGTTTGATTCCGGTGGAGCGGGTTCTTCTTCCCAGGTTGCTTCATTCCAAACTGCTCTAGTATCCTTGTATTCCTCCCACTCATTAATTGGAGATTGATCCTTCTAGTTTGTGGGATCTACGTCTCCTCCTAGAGCGTGACTTCTTTGGTTGCTCATAAGTAGTATAACTGTTAAAATAGCAGCGTACTTTTCTCCACGAAATTGAAAGTGGACTTGTCTAGATCTGACGTAGATGATCGCATTGGTGGTGTTGAGGAATGGTCTTCTAAGGATGATGGGTGTATCATCATCTTCTTCACCCATGTCCAGAACCATGAAGTCGGTAGGGGCAAATTGGTCATGTATTCTTACCATGACGTCTCTTGCTATCCCCTCTGGGAATCAGGATTGATTGGTCCGTCATCTGCAGCTACATGTATGTAGGGAACTAAAGGAGCGTCACCAAATAAGTATTCATACGTTACCTTGGACATGATGTTGACCCCTGATCCAATGTCGTAGAAGGTCTTGTGGAAGATTCTTTACCCAATGGTGCACTCGATCATTGGTACGCTAGAATCATCCTTCTTTTCAAGGAAGGGTGAAGCGAGGAGGTGGTCGTACTCAGATCAGAGCGTGTTGATCATGTTGACTAATTCTCCTTGTGTCTGCCTAGCTTTGTTTCTTCTATTTCTCCTAGTTGTTCTTCTTCTTGGTTGACTGGTACGGTGTTTGTGGATGTACAGGAGAGTGGTGTATATGATTCTTGAATGAGAACTTCTCCTTTCTATCATTGATCGTGAAACAGATCTTGGCACTATCCGCGTAGATAATGGCTTTAGCAGTGCATAGGAAAGGTCGGCCTAAGATAATGGGTGCCCTCAAGTCTCCTCCTGTTTCCACAACCACAATGTCTATGGGCCCAAGATATGGCATTTGGAGTTAGTTGATGAAGTTGCACCTCAAACAAGGCCAGTACTTCAGCGATGAATGGTTCCAACGGAAACCTCAAGCCAGCGACAAAAAAGTCGCGAAACACGACAGCCTCATAAGGCTAGGGCTGTGGAACGATTTCGTTTCCAGGAGGACGAAATAGACTTCGGGCCAAGCTGTTGGGATTTAGATACCCCTTGTTCATGAACTCCTGTATCTACTTATGGTTGACTCTAGATTGGCCCAAGATGAAACTATGCTCCACTGGAGCCAAAGATGTTGAATTTCCAATCGATTCGGTTATAGACACGCTCCCCGTTTCGTCTGACGAATTCGGATGTATCGGCGTTGGAGGCGGTACGGACGTCTGTCCTTTCATGCATCCCTCCCCAAGCTCCAGAGAGAGCTATCGCAAGAGCCACTAGATCCGCCCGAGCTAGTAGAGAAAGACGTATTTGTCGTACTGCTGGAAGAGTTACCTGGTAGCACCCCTTTCGCTTCCACTAGTCGCTTCCGCTGATGACACGATCTCTACCGAGCCATCCATCTAAACAGATGGTGAAATCACCAAACAAGCGAAACAAAAGAAAATCGAAACCAGTGAAAAGCAAGCAAGCAATAAGAAAGTACCTGAGCGAAAGCAAACAATGCCAAAAGCAGTACCGTGAGCGAAAGCAAACAACACCAAAAGCTCTGAGCCAATTATAGAGGTGCAAAACGAGAGCGAAAACTGCGGAAGACCCTTGCGCTTGAAAGCAAAAACGACTGGTCAAGAGCCCGAGAGCACACCAACGGTGGTCGATGGGCGGCTATAAATAGCCCAACATCGGAAGACCAACCGACTAAAGATAAAGATGTCAACGGGCAAAAAAAAAATCCACGTACACGTGAGCACCCGACCAGGTGGGCACGGATACGGGCGCGAACCTGTGCCCACGGGCACAGGCGCAGGCATAGAGTTGTGCCCAATGGGCAAAGGTAAACGGGTAAAAAAGAGCATGCCCACATCCGCAAACCCACGAAACCCGCACTGAATATGTGGGGCCACTGCGTAAGAGCTATATAATCTTCAGATTCTAGGGTTTTAGTTCACTCATCCGTCGTCCCAAATTCCCAATCCCATCCCACTCCCACCAGCTGACCAGGCGACCATCAGCCGCCGTCACCCTCACGAGCTCACCCACGCTGGCCACGCGACCGGTGATCCTAGCCTAACCAGTCCCCAACGCCGTCGCTCCTCCACTCCTGACGGTCTGGCCTCCCTTAGATGGTCAGCCCCCCTAGCCCCTAGTTACCAACTCGCGGCTCCCCCAGTTCCCCACAGCGGTTGGCCTCCCCCCTCTGACGCTGGTCGCCGGACACCGGCCTCCCCGCACCGAGGCTCCTTCATCGTCCGCCGTCCTCCCTGCTCCGAGGCTTCGACGCCAGCCTCCATCCTCCCTGCTCCGAGGCTTCGACCCAGGCCACCATCCCTGCCGCACAGGCTGCCGTCTCCGTCCCGCAGGCCGCCGCCATCTTCCCCGACGAGCAACTTCAAAAGGCAAGTTCACTTGTTCTTGATGCCTCCAAGCAGATCTTGTGCTTTTTGGTGCTTGTCTTCATATTGCAGATCTGCTATCTACACTTCAATGAACTAAAACGGTCTGATTCATAAACTGAAATGGTGATAAGCGACTTCGTTGTTCTTGTTGTAAAACAAGCTCCTAATAACTTCATCAGGACTTATATTCAAGTAGCATATGCATTTAGTTGAATATGTATGCATGCCAGTCAGGAATAGCAAGACCGCAAGAGGTTACAAACTATGTTTTGTTTTGCTTCCTGGTTCTTTAATGGTCCAATTTTCAGTCTTTAAACATCAACCATTCATCCTTTAATTTATAGCTGCAACACAAGAACCTTCAACCAGACCTAGACCCAACTAGCAAACCCTAATTTATAACTGCAAAAAGAGATATTGAGAAGGGTTTGATTCATGACAGTCTCCACAGTGACATTTGGGTAATGAACTATATTATATAGGCTTGGAAATTTAGTTTGTGAGACATCTCTTGTTTTGAAAGTCCCACATCCTAGAAAATTGTCCCTAACCTTTTAGAAGACCTTTCCAAAATTGAGTTACATGCTTGCTATATTGCCCTTTTTGGAGAAGAGGCTACTGGAAAATATGTTACAGAAGCCTAGGAATTGCTTACTAGTTTAATGAAACATTATCATGTGAAAGACTTTGTGGCTACATCCTCTGGTGGTGCCCCTTCTACAGTAAGTGCAGCTGTTGTGTTGTCCATATTAAAACCCCTTGCTACAAATAAGAAGACTACAAGCTTTGTTAGAAGTAAGAATGAGCTTGATCGCTACTTGGAAGAGGAAACTCTTCCTCATGATGAGAATGATTATTTTGATATCCTTGGCTGGTGGAAGTTAGAGGGAGCTCGTTATCCTACTTTGAGGATAATTGCTCGTGACATTTTGGCTATTCCAATCACCACAGTAGCTTCTAAATCGGCTTTCAGTACTAGTGGGAGGGTTTTAAGTGAGCATCGCAGTCGTCTTACTCCTAAAATGTTGGAAGCTTTGATGTGCAGCCAAAGTTGGCTTCGTCACAATCTCAAAGGTATAAAAATGTGCATTTACAATGAATTCTTTTCATTAATACATGGACTTTATACTGCAGCTACTAATGTTTGAACTTGAATGTAGATGAGGGTGATGGAAGGTTCAATAGCTTTTGGTCATGCCTTGAAGACAATGAAGAAGATCTGAAAGATGAATCTTGCATCACTAGAGCGGATTCCAACTAATTACTTGTTCATGTCTTTTATTTGCATCACTTGGAAGACTTTGCAGTTGAACAATGTGTACTTGTAATCTTGTATGGTAGGCCTGTAGTCCCTGTACTGTATTGTTGAATGTGTGGACCGTGGTGAACTATTGAACTGTGCTGTGTGATTTGTCATCTGTGATTGTGATAAATTGAGATTATGAACAGTGTGATGAATAATTGAACGTTGTGATCTATTTATACTTTTGTCATTCTGTGTTAGCTGTCATCTATTTATACTTCTGGCGGGTATGCCCATGGGCAAAACATGCCCACGGATAGCGGGCGCGGGAGCATAGTGCTGCCCGTGGTGGGTGGCGGGCGCGGGCATAGATATCTTGTCGCGGGTGTGGGTTTGCGATTCCTATATCCACGCGGATTTTACCCGTTGCCATTTTTACAACCGACGCGGCCCAAGGGGCGCGGCACTGAAGCCCGAGGGGAGCGTGCAATTAGCCGTTTCGCCCACGTCCCTATATATATATATATATATATATATATATATATATATAGAACTACTGTTCTACAGCTGGCTATAGAATAACTTATTCTGTGGCCACTTCCACTTTGAGTTACGATAATTACCATGCTAATTTACGAGATTACAGTAACTCCTTACTAAGTGATTTACTATAACATTATCGTAAATATCACCATGAGTTGTAGTAACACGAGTATCGTAAATGCATATTCATGTTATCGTAAATTGGTATAAATATTATCGTAAATCAAGGTGGCTATAGAATAAGTTATTCTATGGCCAGCTGCAGAATAGCCTTACCCTATATATATATATACAAATAATAATAGTAATAAACAAATAAATAAAATAAAAACAAAAAAATAAAACAAAGAAATCAAATCGCTAGACGTTTCAGTGCCTCGGGGGAAGGAGCCCACGGCAGAAGCAACAGGCGAAACATGGTGCCCCCTATCGGCACAAATGGCGAAAGGGGACACCAAGGGGCTACCATTGGGGGATACCCTAGGGCTTGTTTCCCCCATACTTTTGGCTCTGGCTTTCGATGCATTCGTCCTTGCCAGAAGGACTCTGATGCTTTCGGTGCATTCGTCCTGCCGGAAGGACTCCGATGCTTTCGGTGCATTCATCCTGCCGAAAGGCCTCTGACGCTTTCGAAGGATTCATCTAGCCAGAAGGATTCCGATGCTTTCGACACATTTGTCCTGCCAGAAGGACTCCGATGCTTTCGGTGCAATCGTCCTACCGAAAGGCCTCTGACGCTTTCGAAGGATTTGTCTGACTAGAAGGACTTCAGGTGCTTTCAACTCATTCGTCCTACCAGAAGGACTCTGAATGCCTTCGATGCTTTCATCCTACCAGAAGGGCCTCTAGGCTTCCATCTAATTTGCCCTGTCGAAAGGCCTCTAAGGCTTTCATCACCTCCGCCCCTGCCGAAAGGCTCTTGAGTGTTCACCTGACGCTTTTGCCCCTTCGATAGCTGGCTAATTGTCATTGGTTGGAAGTTTGTTTTGTAGGGACATCATCATCCGTGGCCTGTATTTCGCCAGAAGAGTCCAAGGGGTGGGGCCGACAAGTGGACCCATAGAAGGAGGTCCAGTCGAGGTGGACTAGGTGGACCAAAAGTGCCTCGAAGAAGTAGAATATGCCTAAGGATCTGAGTAGTTAGGAGGGTATTCATGTCCTTATTGTAAGGAAAATGGACCCTTGGCCCATTTACTTTGGATTTTGGTGTTTGATGACTAACACAACCAAATTGGACTAACGAATTTGCAAGTGTTTGTTTTGTAGTTCAATATGATGCAAGACGTGACTTGGACGAAGGCGATGTGATGATCCGATGATCAACACCTTAAGCAAGAACTTAGGAGCACAAGAAAAGACCCAAGAGATCAAGCAAAGTCCAAGCATGAAGATTGGAACCAAGCCATATGCAAGATCGTGAAGAAACGAGCTCGCAGAGGCGACCGGACGCTGGACCAGATGCTGGTGGCTCGGCAGTCGGGACGACCGGACACTAGACCGGTGGCTCGGCAGTCAGGACGATCGAACGTTGGACCGGTGGCTCTACAGTTGAGACAACCGGACACGGGCGGCGAAACCGACCGGACGTAGGGAAGCAACGTCCGATTGAGTACAGAGAGGTTCTAGAACGACAAAACTGTGACCGGACACGTCTGGTGGTAGGTGACCGGACGCTGGTAGCGTCCGATTAGTGGTTTGCGGTTCAACGGTCGGGACGATCGGACGCGTCCGGTCAAGACGATTCAGCGTCCGGTCAGTAGCAGAATTGCGGGAGTTCGACCCCAACGGCTACTTTCTCAGTGGGGCTTATAAATACAAACCCCAACCGGCCATTTGGCAAGCGTGGAGCCAAGGAAACATACCAAGGGTGTTGATACACCATTTTAGTGATCTCCACTTGCATAGAGCTTAGTGATTCATTAGGTGATTAGCGTAGGTGCTTTGCGAAAGTGCTTAGGTTGATTAGAACACCGCTCATGCGCTTGCTCTAGGTTTACGCCTAGTGTTTAGTGAGGTTTGCATACCTCTTACCACTCGGTGCTTGCGAGCACCATTGTTGTACATCAGAGGGGCTTGAAGTCTTGTGAGATCACACCAACCGCGTTTGTGGTGTGGCCGCCACCGTGTACTGGAGGGAACAAGGCCCACGGTGTTTTGGCCGAAAGCTTGATAGTGAAGACGGCGGGGAGCATCCAGGAGAGGCTTGCCGGAAGGCACTGTAGGAGACCCACTTACGCAGTGGGGAAGGCCTGAAGCTATCCACTGGAGTTACTCGACCTGGGAGCTTGGCCCTTGCTGAGGTATTCCTTGCGAGGGGCTCCAACGAGGACTAGGGGGAAGCTTGCACGCTTCTCGATACCTCGGTAAAAATACCGAAGTCGTCGACGGGAGTTTGCATATCTCTACCTTGCTCTTTAGCTTCCGCATTTACATTGTTTATATTACTTGTTTTGTGGTAGAGATTAGCAACTCACTAGCAAAACCAGTAGTTGCACATTTAGATAGTTCATCTATTGCATAGGTTTTGCTAGAGTTAGAAAAAGAGGCCATAGTTTTGGAGTTAGAATTTTAAGTTGCCTAATTCATCCCCCCTCTTAGGCGTCATGGTCCCTTCAATTGGTATCAGAGCTGGTTGGCTCAATTTGGACCTTTGGCTTAACCGTCGTTGAGCCGACGCTATTTAGAGTGGTTGGGATGGATACCGCTAGGCCTTCGCACTTTGACGACACTAACTTCCCATACTATAAAGCTAGAATGGATTGCCACCTTGAGATAGTTGATTTGGGTGTATGGAGAGTCACTCGTGACAGGATGAAACCCATCAAGAATCCTGAAAATCCCACAAAGAGTGATGAAAAAGAAATACACTTCAATGCTAGAGCTAAAAATTGCTTGTTTGAATCACTTAGTGTGGATGTTTTTAACCAAGTATTCACTTTAAATACAGCACATGAAATTTGGTCAAAACTCCTAAGAGCTCCATGACGGCACAAGCAATGTCTATGAGCAAAAACATTGTCTAGCAAAGCAAAACTATGATTCCTTTACTATGAATGATGATGAGCTTGTTCGTGATATGTATTCTCGTTTGAATCTAATTATCAATGAGCTCCATTCTATAGGATTATTAAAGCTAGATGATGCGGACATCGTGAGGAAGATCATCTCTGTGCTACCACAAAAGAAATATACAAGCATCATCACCATCCTTCACAACATGGAGGACTTGAGCAACATGACCCTGGGCATAGCCATTGGCAAGTTAGTGGCATTTGAAATGTCACGTAAGATGGGTCAAGAAGAAGCTTCTTCATCAAGCAAAGGCAAAGCTCTCGCTTGTAGTGAGAAAAAGAAGATGAAGGGCAAGCAAGTTGAGACAAACTCAAGCTCAAGTTCCTCAAGTGAAGATGAAGAAGAAGATGAGGACGATGATGATGATGATGAAGATTCAAGTGATGATCAATCTCCCTCCTCCACCTCTGATCTTGATGAAGAATTAATCAAAGTGATCAACAAGGTGGAGAAGATGATCTAAAGGCTCAATGTCAAGGGTGTGCCCATCCAAATTCAAGATTTCAGTTTTCACAAATCAAAGAAAAGAGCAAAGAAAGAGAGGATGTTATGGATGTGGCGAGTTGGGGCACTTTATGGAAGTTTGTCCAAACAAGCCCACACCCAAGACAAAGAAGAAGGCATGCAAGAACCAAGCCCTCACATCAATAAGATCATGGGATGATTCTTCAAGTGAAGAAGAATCCCATCATAAGAGGCGAGGCCGCAAGCACTCATCATCAAGCTCTTCTCAGTGTGTGCCTTATGGCATGAGGTAACGAAAGCTCTTCCTCTAGTGAGAGTGATAGTGATGATGATATGCCTTCTTATCATGAACTTGTGTAAGAAAATCTTAATTATGCTAAAGCTTGCACTAGTCAACAAAAGAAGCTCAAAAGTTTAAAAGAAAAGCTAGATAGTTCACAAAAAGCGTACAAAAACTTGCTTGAACAATATGAGAACTTTGCTAATCTCAATGTTGAACTATCTACTAAAATTGAGAAACTTGAGACTAGTGCAACAACAAATGCATGCACAATCAATGATGAGCAACTCTTAAAGAAAAATAAAAAATTAAAAGAAAGGTTAGCTAGCTCACAAGAAGCATATAATAGTTTGCTTGCTAAAATGGAAACCATGTGCAAACATTGTGATAAGCTAACTAATAAAGTTGCTAATCTTGAAGCCATTAGCACAACCCCCACCAAGGCATCTAAAAGGAAAAGTTCTATCTTTAACATGTCTAAAAAGGATGCCTCTACTTCTTGTAATGATTTATGTTTAGACTCACCTTTGTGCAACCAAGTTTGTGTTGAGAAAGTTGTTGTAGATACATGCACACAAGAGGTTGCAAAGGAGAATGAGCAACTCAAGCAAGAAGTAGCTCGCCTCACCAAGGACTTGACTCAAGTGAAAGGCAAGGCGAAGCAAACCCAACTTCATCAAGATAACACCATCAAGGGAGTGAAGAAGCTTGATGAAGGACAAACCAGTGATTTGTTACATGTGCCACAAGGAAGGTCACAAGTCCTATGAGTGCAAGGTGAAGAATGGGGGAGGAGCAAAGAAGAAGGAGAAAAAGCAAACAAGCAAGCTCTCCAACACCTACATCAACAAGGTGGACAAGAAGGCCTCCACACCTTATCTCTTGAAGAAGAAGAAAAATGACAAGGTGGTGGCCATCAAGGTGAACAAGCAAGCCAACAATGGGGTCAAACGCTTTTGGGTGCCAAAGGAAATCATTTCAAACATGAAGAGCACCAAGAAGGTTTGGATCCTGAAAGGGAAGTGAGAAGTCCATTGGACTTCGGGCAATTTGGAGACTTGGCAAAGTGTGGGTGCATTTCATGGGGTGCATCATGATGGACAAAATCATTGCCAAGTGGGTTAGTGAATACTATAGACCCAAAATTCCCTTCCCATGTTAGGTAACTAGATGTTATTACTTTTTAATTGGTACATCTTTCAATTGGTATTTCTTACAAATTGATATCTTAAGCATCTAGTTACTCTTCATGCCTAGGTTTGCATTTGCACGCTTATATCTTTCGTCATGCATACACTAGGTATATCTTATGGTAGGCTTGCTCGGTCTCTTTCTTATTCCCCTATAAATCCCTAAGACCCCTGCCGCGGCCCCGGACCCCATCAACGCATCGCCTTAATCCTAGCCGCAGCAGCCGCCACCCCGCTAGCCCTAGCGTGCGCCGCCGCTTCACCGAGGTCCTGCCGCCGTCGCTCTCCTCCCCTGCAGCGTCTGCGCCGACGAGAACCACCGCCCGAGCTTCGCGTGAAGGTGAGGATCACGCCGCTACCTTTGCCGCTCCCTCTCTCGCTCTCTGTTCAGCGCCAGCGCCAGTCGAAGCCCGCCACCGTGCCGACCCGCTCCGCCGCGCTTGCTCTTGTCTTCGGTCACCAGTGGACGACGCGAGCACCCCCGTCGAGTTCGCGAGGCCGAGACCTACCTACTCGTGCCCTCACCTTGGCCACCCGAGCCCTGCAGCGCCTTCCGCCATTCGTCGGTGAGCACATTAGTTACTAAATCATTCTCTGAATTTGATATCTTACCATATGAATCCTGCTACCAAAAGAGGGCCAGGCAGCGTGGCCACGTCGTCCGCTTTTCCCGACCATCGGATCGGCCACGCGGACGGCTAGATCGTGCGAGCTCCGGTCTTTTTGTAAAAAAAACCTCGAACTTTAATCGAATCAACCCACAGTCCAGGCCTCCTCTCATTTTGTTTTTTAAAAAAACCCTCAAACTTTACCGAAATCAACCATCAATCCATGTCTTTTAAATGGGCCGGCCTATCCCCTATTCCAGGAGCTTCATGATCCATCCAAACCCCAAGTCTGCCTATACCACTTCTCTCCCCTCTGTCGTCTCCCTCCGTCCCGGACCCTCCCCCTCTGCCGCTGCTGAGCCCGCGCCAACGCCGGGCCGCGCCTTCGACCTGCAGGCACGTCGCACCCGTGCCGCTTGCCTCCCACGTCGCGGCCCCCACTGCCCGCAGCGTTGGCCACATGGGCGGGGGTGGTGACCGCACGCCCACCGAACGCGCCTCCGCGGGCGGGGATCCGCCGGCCGGCGCAGGGAAGGCCTCACGAGCGACCACATCCCCAGGCGGCGCGACTGACACCGGCGCTCCGATCTGGCCTCCACTTCCCCTCTCTTGCGCTTCAATCTCAGCATACACTGCGTCTTTGAGCACCGTGAGGGCCCCCTCTACGCTGCCGCCACCTGAAGCACAACTCTGGACCAGACGGTTGCATAGCTCGGCGAACTCTCCTCGCGCGTCCGCAATCGGTTAGTACATGCTCTCCTCTTGGCGTTGATGTGCGTCAATGCGTGGACACCGCGATGACCCGTCCTGCACGAGCCCGTAGCTGATGCTCAGATCTGAATCTTATGTTCTGCCGCATAAAAGCCAAGGCCTGAATCGTACAAGCAAATCAATCATGGGACTGCATCACAGTGACCACCGCTGTTGCATGCTTGCAGCCATACATTCATGCACCGTACATTCATGCACACAATCTGTTTGATTCAATGCTTTAGAGCCATATTGTCTAAAATATGGCAATCTATAATCTAAACTCCTCTACTCCATCTCTTATGATTAATTTGATGTTCTTACATTAAGAAACCACTTTCAACTCTACATGCTTCAAGCTCTAATATGAATGAGAATCGGGCAAATCCTCAAAAGTGCACACTGAATTTGAAATAGGTTCTCTACTACTTTAATAGCAACTACATATATGTACTTTCCTGATCCAATATTCAGACCCTTTGAAAACTTAATTTCCAGTCCACACATTTCATTTCTATTTATGAAATCTAAAAATATGTAATATGAACTCCTCTACATGCAAGTGCTAACATGCAGCTGTTCTGTGACTTATTTTCTTCAGATTGACTATGTTATAGCAATATAATATGGTGCAAAGCCTGATCTAATTTCTAGATATGTTATATTACATTTTAAATTTCTATTCCTCAAAATTTACAGTAGCAGAATCTTTGCTTTTCAAAACCTGAAATATAGTACGGTGCAAACGCTAATCTAATTTCTAAAAATGTTATCTTGCACCTTATATTTCTATTCTTAAAATTTATGGTAGCATGATCTTTGCTTTCTGAAATCTGAAATTTTATTATACACTAGCATATCTTATTTTTGTACGACTATAATGTCCTGATTCCATATTAAAACTGATACAACAAGTGAACTGGTTTACAAAGTATATTACATTAAACCTAAGAAATAGGATTAACTTCTGCCTTGGCTCCTGATAGTTTGCTTTGCGTCTCTACTGATGCCTTTCGGTGTAAATCAAATTATTACAATAGTTTATGGAGATAATGATATATGAACCCACGATCCTCACTAATCTTTTTATCTGAAGCTGCAAGAAAAAGAAAAGACAAACAGGGCCTCTATTCATAATTAAAAAGGGAAGAAAACAAGAGGCATATTTTCATCACATAATTTATACAAAATTAATTTCTTATATATATATGATGATTGATAAATCATCTTGTTTTGGAATCTCCTCAAGTACTACTGCTTACATTTATTTCTCAAATGTTTTTCTGCTTGAAATTCAACACCTCAGCACAATACTTAGCTCTCAACTCTCTACTCTTGATTGTCATTTCAGGTGCAAATCTCAGGTTCTCAGCAGATACTGCTAACTCCCTTGAGGTGAGATAAACCATATATTACTGTTTTCTCTCAAATACAAGGATTTAAAACCAATAAAAAAAGTAGCACTGTCTTATCACGAAGATATATATGAACCGTAGTACTAGATTGATCCTTTGTGGAACTAACCTTTGCTATCTGCTTTGTAATTACCCGTTAGTTATTTTCATAACACCTTGTATTCATTTTTTCTTTTCAGTTTACATGGGCACGTGAATCTCTATAATTAGTTAATTACTAATCTTGGTTCATTTTCTTACAAATATTTGCCCAACAGCTTAACTGAAGCAATTCAGCTTAAATATTCTATGCTACTCGGATTTACAATACTTGTATTTATACTACAAACTTAATATCTTGCCTATTGCAATAGCCAATGTTGATATAACACAGTAACTTATAGGTCAAAATGAATTTTGGCCAATACAGTTTCAGCATATTAACTGTGTACATATAATTCTCCAACTACTAAGTGAAATTGTAATATAAACTACCAAAATAAATGCAGTTAGAACTATACAGTTTCAAAACATAAGGGAGCTATGGCCGACGATCACTTCATTATCTCAAAAAGAAAAACAGTGATTTATTGATTAACCGGCTTTCTATTCCTTGATCTTTAAGAATGTCTATAACTGATGGGTTTCTCGAGGATACCTATTATCATCTCTCAGTTTTTTCTCTCATGTACCTGCCATCAGTTTTGTTAAGCTTTTTCACTAATCTGCAATTTGAATTTATTATTTTCGAAAGGGATTTTCTTTGTTGTATCTAATATAATCAACCATTTCCTTCCTTTCATATGTAGGATTATACATGGGTAGAGCAAAGAGGAGCAACAAAACCTCTAAAAACTTGCAGGCTCACTCAACAGATGGCGCGGCAAAGCCACGCTGGTTTTCTAGTTGATGTGTAAATGCATTGCTTCCTTTTGCATTTTTAGCCTGGACTTTTGATGCATGGCATTTTCTGGGTGGTGTTCACTTCAGTTATGGTCAGGGTAGCTAATTTTTTTATGCTCCAATAAATGTCATAGATCTTGTTAGTGAACTTTTTGGTGATAATATTGTCAGTGGGTTCCTTTTTACTTTAATAGTTCAACTAATCTGATCTTTGCTAAATCTTTGCTGTATTATTGTTTGTACTATAGATATGTCCCAAAATACTTTGTGGTGATTGATGACATTCTGTAGTGACATCCTATTTGCTAATCTCTCTTTTTTTCCCCTCTCGCTCGAGGAATCAGCTGATGGGTAAAGTGTGGGACGGAGGCGAGGATGATGCTACAGCTCTCCCGGAGGATCGCGGGGATGGCCCTGAGGATGGCAGCAGCACTGGATCCGATCACGGGGATGGATCCGATCATGGGGATGGCCCTGAGGATGTTAGCAGCAGTGGATCGGATGAGGATACAGTTACACTTGGTCCACGAGCGGTGCAATTATTGTCCATTCGTGCAAACTACCGTATCAGAGGTATCAACGGCTTTGACTGGCGCAACTACCTGTACATCTACAGGGCGCGGGAGGGGGAACTACAAGAGGTATATACTAGCTACCATATGTTATATCTACTATATATATGCTTTATGCCTCTTACATACTTTATATATTGTTATAAATTAAAACCCTTCACATTCATGCTTTCATGTGTAGGAAGGAATGGTGGATTTGGTACCCATTGGACCAGTTAGGATTCTAGAGGCTTACGGCACCTTGGGCTTTAAGGTTTTCCCAGCCGATGGCACCGGTGTCATCGATGAAGGTTGGAGTGTTATTATGGAGGATGATGAAGTTGAGGAACACACAAAAACCATTGATGGAGGCCTTGGCCGCAAGTTGGAGATCACATACTTGGTGATTCCCAACGCAATTGAGACCCATGTTGAGGTCAGGTTGAACCTCAAAGACCTCGGTTCGAGAAGCCGCGCCGTGTATGGTAGCATCAAGGCAAGCGCCATTGACTATGGTAGCGAAAGCGTCCATCTCTTCAGTAGTTACCGAGGGAGGAGCTTGTCCTTTCCCTGTGGCTCCACATGCATTCTTCCACTGACTCCATATATGATTGCATTGCCCTATCGTCGACATTTCAAACTCCACATAGAGGTGGACCTAAGAGTAATCACAACCTGCGACAGCCAAGAAGAGGGTAAGAATTTGAAATTCTGTCTAGAATTCACCCGTAGAGTTACGACTCAAGAAAGAGAAGTTGATGGTGATCAAGTTGAAGTAAACATCTCCTGGTACCTAGAAAGGACAGTTTAGTGAACATCACCTGGTACCTAGATGGTGATCATGTTGAAGTGAACATCACCTCTACCTAGAACGGAGGTAGAAGATGACTAAAATAAGTGAAGGGATGTGCCACATCTGGAACTTTGTGTGTGTTTGCAAATCATCATATTATCTATTTCCTTTTCTGTTTGATCTATACATGTATTTGAACTGAACTAATCATGTCGTTGGGTGAGTGGGAACCAAGAATAACGAAAGTTTATATTCGGCAATGTACTGCAATTAATTCTAATAAGCCATGCAATTAATTCATGTATTTGAACTGAACTAGTATTCATGTCGTTGGGTGAGTGGGAACCAAGAATAGCAAAAGTTTATATTCGGCAATGTACTGCAATTAATTTTAATAAGCCTCAACTGCTCTTCAAGACTCCATAATGGATAGGTTATCATTTATAGGGCGTACGGTGATTTCACGGTTTTGACGATATATAAGGGCCCGTTTAGTTCTCAAAAATTTTTGCGCAGTACCTATCATATCGAATCTTGCGGTACATATATAGAGTACTAAATATAGACGAAAAAAAAACTAATTGTACAGTTGGGTGAGAAATCGCGAGACGAAACTTTCAAATCTAATTAGTCCATAATTAGACACTAATTGCCGAATACAAACGAAAAATGCTACAGTAACCAAAACCCAAAATTTTTTGCATCTAAACGCACCCTAAGTCGCGGGGTACGTGTAAATGGAAGGGCTAGCTTCGCCAATTTAAATACGAAGCATCTTTTGAACGCAGATCAGGATTTTTGGGCGTTTTGGCGGGCAGACCACGCGCTAGTTGGTTGAACCGGAGTTTTTGGACATGCATGCTTGCGTGAATATAACACGATGCTCAATGCTCCATTAATCCTCCACCTCGTTCTCTAAAATTCCATCCGAAAAACTCTTCTCCACGCCTTACAAAAGATAATGGAGGGAGTAATACGTGGCTCACTTGTCTCTCTCACAAAGTTTTTTTATTTTTGTGTCTACGCCGACTATAAGCTACAGCCTGCTTCTCATCTCTCTCCTTTTCTCTCTTATCCACGTTAGCATTCAGCCTGCTTACAACTTGTTATTATACTTAATCTTAATGAAATACTGAAGCAAAAGCAAGGTCGCCAAAAAAAGGAAAAAAAGAAAAAAATCCAATCATTTCACATTAACAGAAGCAAAAGCGCGCTGGTGAGTGGTGGTGACTCGTGGTGTCATTTCCCATGCCCCGCAGCCAAAGCCTCCCATCACATACGCGCCAGTGTCATTTCCCATGCCCGGCCGCCAAAGCCTCCCATCACATACGCGCCACGCGCCCGCGCCTACGCTCACTTTTCTGGCCTACTCCTACATATATATGGATAGTACAAGTTGTATATGGGCCACAGGTTACCACGCCTAAGGTTAGGTACAAGCTACACTTGTGGCTAGCCCCAATCTGTGGCAAATTAGGAGTGTTTGATTGGCAACTAAGATGTCGCAGAAACATTGTGGCTATTGTTTGGTTTATTGCTATACTTGTTAGGCAAAAAGTTGTGGTAACCGTTTGGATTGCAGCCACATGTTGGTTAAAATGCCCCAATTCCGTTCATTAGGATAACTACCACAAATATTTGACAACGGTGCAGGTACTTAATCATAGTGTTAAGCATGCTTAGCTCTCAAGAAATTATAGAAAAACAAATCATCCCATAAAATAAACAAAATTATATTTTTTTTATCATGAGTAAACAAGGTAAATAATCATCAACAAAATTATCGTGTTCTCTTCCATTAGTAGTGTATATTTTTTATCATCAGTAGACATGGTAAATAATCGTCAACAGAATCATATTATGGTGAATCAGATCAACAAATAGATCAGTACTAGAAGCTACTCCCTCTATTCCAAATTATAAGTCATTCTAAGAATCTTAGAGAGTCAAACAATCTCAAGTTTGACCAAAATTATAGAGAGGATTAAAAAGATTTATGACATCAAATAGGTATACTATGAAAATATAATTAATGAAGAATCTAATGATATTTATTTAACATCATAAATGTTATTATCTTACCACATGTATTTGTATAGCTCCCGGTTTTAAAGACAAAACTAGATACACACCATATGTGAGCCCAGGAAATCAAATATCACATACAGCTACAAATAAGGGTAATACCAAAAGACAATGCTTTATTACATAACGTATTAATACAAAGAATAACCTTAGATAGCAAACAGTGAAAAGACAACTCTGATCTTTAGGTGAAGACTCCAACTCTATAGGGACAACTAAGCCTAACTGCTCCACAATCTAGCAATCTGGTACCCATTCGAAATTTTTATCCAAGTAGTAAAAATAACAAGCGTAAGTACATCTCATAGTCAACAAAAATAACATGGGGTTATGAAGCTCAAAAAAAGGTTGACACTGGTTTACTGCGGTTAGCATTTTTAGTGACTAGTTTTAGCGTTAGAGCATAGCAAGTTTAGCTTAAACCCCAAATAACCACGTGATTACGAGTAATGGCAATATGACAATGAGTAAGCATAATAACTGTCATCAATTCTGTTCAACACATGTTTCGTTCACCATATTTGTTCATTACCTATTCCGTGAGTTTTCCAGGCCGCTCGTGACCATGAGCACGACTGTTATAACAATTTTTAACACTCTGCAGAGGTTGTACATCTTTACTCATGAGTCGTGATTTGCCCTTTCGCCCGAGGTAGCTAGCCTCTTGACCCACTTCCAAGGACGGTCGGCAGGGTTCACTATGAAGTCTTTGAAAGGTTCGTCTAATAAGTTAGAGCCGCTAGGTTTCTGTGGCCTGCAGGTGTAGAGCCCCCTTCAGAATGACACATTTTCTCATAGACTATACACATAAGGACAGAGGCCGCACTATACCCAACCCAGAACACACCCCATTTGCGCCCTTTCGGGTAACCTCTAACAAGCTAGAAAAGGTCCTCATACTTGACTAAAGCTAGAGCCATATAGCCCTCACGGTTGTACTGTAAGTCCCAGCTTTTGCCAACAGATAAGTCCTTAGGGAGGGGAATCTAGAGCACCATGAGAACAACCCAATACTCTAGCCCCTGAGTCCATGTTGCTAAAAAGCATCTTTTACATCATTGCATACGCCATTAGTCAAGTTACTAGACATGGTTATTATATTTGAGCACTAGCAATACGCTAACCAATGCAAGTAAACCCATAGGTGACAAGGTAGAAGGTACAATTAGCTAGATCAATCCTTAGGGTAACAGGATTCGACACATGCAACATGAGTTAATAGTGATTAAAAAGTGAATAGGTAACAAGGATGATCCCATGCTATACTTGCCTTAAAATCAGATCCTTCTTCTGGTTCTCAACCCCCAAAGGATTGCTTCTTGATCACCAACGCAACACTCCTCGACCGGACATGATCATAGAACACCACACAAGCATCCAAACAGAGACATGCATAACATAAAAAATAGTTATTAGAACAGTACACCAATTATACGAAACAACAAGTAAAAAGGTTTTAAATATGTTCTACACGTCGCTACGAACATAGGCACGAAAAGCACGCTAATCGGAGCTACGGTGAAAAAGAAACAACTACCGAAGGATTTACTCTGAAAAGAAAACTATATGCCTTATTTATTTTAATGCTTACATAAAAACATGTGTAAGATATTTCAAAGAAACATCTAAATTGAATTAAGTTAAATTTATATTTGAATTAGAAAATTAAAGTAGAATTAATCATATTTTATTTATAAATAGGGTTACATAATCATTATTTAAGTTAGCATTCAAACCATGAAATTACATAGCTAGCAACATAGTAAACATTATTACTAATGCGTAGATTACGTCATTATGAATCTAACGCAACTCGAACGAGTCCAGTCGGAGCTAAAACAGAGTTTCTATGGCCAAAACAAGTTTAGTGGCAAAACTGTGATTTGTTGAAACTATTTTTGCATTTTAAAAACAAATAAAATTGAATTATAAAAGGTTTTGGACCGTGGGTACTATTCCTTAAAAGCTTAGGGGCTAAAGCGAAAGAACCAGGGGCCTATTTCGCATTACTTTCAACAGGATCTGGACTGTGGGTTGATTTTAAAGAACTCCGGAGGCTCTTTTGCAAAACTAGCAGAGCTGACCGGTGACTGACCGAGTTGACTCGATCGCTACCTATGTGGCACACACGTGGTGGCCATGTCAGCACCGCTAACTGCGTTGACCAGCACTACTGGATCGGATCTGGGCCCTCGGTTGCGGATCGGATGGCTTAGGTCGGCTCGGCGAGGTTTAACCGACCGCGACGGTAGTCAGCACGGCGGTGCTGCCACGGGAGACGGTGGGAGCTCGCCGAAGCTTGGCGGGATGCAAGCCAGAGGGCTTGGCTCAGTGTGGGAAGGCACCGGAAGGGAGATAGAGACGCGACGAGTTCGCCGGTGTGGCTCCTTGCGACTGCCGCAGGGCAACAAAGACGGCGCACACAGCGAAGCGCCATGGATGTCGGTGGCATGCTCACCGACAAATGGTGGAAGGTGTTGTGGGGCTCGGGTGGCCAAGGCGAGGGCACGGGTAGGTAGGTCTTAGCCTCACAAACTCAACGGGGTGCTCGCGTCGTCCACTGGTGACCGGAGATGAGAGCAAGCACGACGGAGCGGGTCGGCACAGTGGCGGGCTTCGACTGGCGCTAGCACTGAATTGAGAGGGGGAGAAGGAGCAGTGAAGGTAGCGGCGTGATCCTCACCTTCACGTGAAGCTCGGGCGGTGGTTCTCGTCAGCGCAGACGCTGTAGGGGAGGAGAGCGATGGTGGCGGGACCTCGGTGAAGCGGTGGCGCACGCTAGGGCTAGCGGGGGTGGTGGCTGCTGCAGCTAGGATTAAGGCAACACGTTGATGGGGTCTGGGCCACGGCAGGGGTCTTAGGGATTTATAGGGGGCTTGGTGTGGAGGTCACACCGAATCCCATGCAAATCGGGATCGAGCAACGACGGTAGAGTCCTGCTTGGGGACGAGTGGAGGAAGGTGTGGCTGGCATGCGGGGCCACGGCATCAGCGGGTGAAGGGGCAAGGCCCACCGACAGAGAGAGGGAGTAGAACGCTCCATGCCGGCTCCAGCCGAGCTAGGCCGGTTGCGCGAAAGGGGAAGGGGAGTCAGGCCGAGAGAGAGGGCCGAGGCTTGCTGGACTAAGGAGCCGAGGGAGGGAGTGCGAGTGGGCTTTGCTAGTCGGGCCCAAAGAGAAGGAGAGAGCGGCTGGGCTGCTGGGCCTACGTTGCAAGAAAGCAGGGAGGAGTGGGCTAACCCAGGCGCAAGGCTGAGAGAAAGGAGAGGGAGTGGGCCTGCTGCCATACTCAGGCCAAAGAGAGAGGGGAGTTTTCTTTTTTTTAAATTTCTTTTCCCTTTTCAAAGGCATTTTGAACTGGTTTGAATTTGAATCAAATCCACACAATACAAAGAAGAAAATGCACCATCATGAATGCTCAACCATGTTGCTACACCATATGAGGAATTTTTAATTTAGTGAAAATATTATTTTCCTACGTTTCATGAGCAACCAAAAAATACATAAATAAATCATTTTAACTATATTTTTAAAGGTGCAAAATTTAGGGTGTTATAATTTGGTCAAACTTGAGATGGTTTGACTCTCCAAGATTCTTGAAATGACTTATAATTTGGGATGGAGGGAGTATGTGGCAGAACCGCCCGAAGTAACACACTCACGGAGGCGCTCGTCTTCTGCTAAACACTAAGCGTCCCGGAAGGGAGTTACATTGGCAGTTCCGTCGGGCACACCCCAAGGGAGAACCCGAATAATCCACATTTTTCATCCAGGATTCAATAATGAGAACGAGCTTACAATACTTAGTAAATTTCATACAACAAGAGTTCTTGGAAATAAATTATTATAATACCATAGTTCAGAGTGTGGAAATTAAACAGCGGAATTAAAATAAACATCTAGCGATAAGATACAAGGATCCAGCTGTGCCCACCTGAAAAATCCTCCACTCAAAAGCTATCCTTAAGCTACACCTGCA
The DNA here is from genome assembly GCF_019320115.1 of Miscanthus floridulus. Lineage (NCBI taxonomy): Eukaryota > Viridiplantae > Streptophyta > Magnoliopsida > Poales > Poaceae > Miscanthus > Miscanthus floridulus. The sequence continues at coordinate 9,183,116 of NC_089585.1, forward strand.
ACAGGGGTAAATAAACCCTGAGTACATAATGTACTCACAAGACTTATCCGACTATTGAGAATAGTTTCCCGACTCCAAAGGATATGATCGGCTTTATGGCTTCCAGGTTTTCTTTTAGCGGAAAGCATTACTAATCGTGAATCCTTATGTATTCATTTTATTAGTAGTCATGATTGGTTCATTAGCTAGCCATTCTAGGTAAGCAACTGTTCTAGTTTCAAGCATGGGTTGAGCAATCAGATCGTTTCATCATCCTTCATCTTCCAGTTCTTACAACGGTGCTAGATTATAGTCATGCCATACCGCATCACGCGGCGATTCACGAACCAATGTATCTCAGCTGAGTACCCCAAAACACATGCCCCGCTTGTACCCCAGGCATAAGCAAGACCAACCTACCACTCTCCTATCACGAGGTCCAGTCCTCGTCCAAACTTGGACTCTAAGCCCCCACTCAGTGCGGTGCTTAGACCTCCACCATCCCCGCCTCCAATCAGTCAGTCCAAAAAGAGGCGGAACCCATGACAAGAAAGTGACAAGCCTTCCTGCTCCCATAAGCAAGTATGTGCTCAGGATAATAAGTCTATGACCTAACTACCATCCACAACAATGGACGGTCCTTAACCGACACGGACAGAGAAAATAGTGTAACCAAGCTATGCCCGTTGGACGCGGGACACAACCTATTACACCCACCAATACTCATACCATATCCCTGCCCGGTCTCCATTTTCCTTTCACCATTTTATTATGAGAGCAGTAATAATAATCACCTACTGTGAGTAACGGCAGGTTACTCATGCTACCAAAAAACATAAGCATAGCAACTACTCGACCTAAGCTAGTAGGACTCATAGGTAGGTATATCTATACATGTAGTTTTAATAATAAGCCTGTAATGTAAATGCACATCACATATATATATCCAATGATTATTCAAAATAAGGGTTATGCACCGGGGCTTGCCTTGGGCAGGGTGGTCAGCTATGTCAGTCGTTGGTTGCTCCGAGGCTCCTTCTGGTATGAAGATCTCCTCCTCATACTCCTCGATCACCTCCTCGTACTCCTGCTCGCCCGCGGTCATGAACTCTACCAACTCGTTCTCTACATGCATGAAATGATGATGCAACACTTAGTAATACGGCAACAACAACTCATAAAATAAGAATACATCTACCAAGCTACTAAGCTAACTCTAATGACTAAGATGCTAAGTTACCTATTATTCCCACTAAACAGGTATGAAACCTTTCAAGCATTATCTTAGCAACTAAAGGCATCCTTATTTTTATTACCGATTTAATATATATATTAAAACAAGGAGTACTTAGCTACCATATTTATCAACCTATTCTAGAGCTACAAAAATTACAGTGAGCAAATAATAATATAATGAACCTACTATAAAAATTTTATGGTCAAAGCTTTTACCAATTTGCCACAAACATTCCTACAATATTAATCTAAATAATTCTAAACATTCTTAAATGAATTAATAAGCCTTAGCCTCAACTCAAACATGCATACTCTAATCATACCAGTAGATAGACAACATTTTTAGGAACTCAACAAAATTTATTTCACAATTTTTGGACACCTAGGTGAATTGATATTAATTTTCAAAGTTCAGCTCAGAATATAAAATATAAAGCCTATTCCTATTTTTCAGTAAAAGGAAAACAAATTCCACTCCTCAGCCCACCACCGCGTGGCCCGTGCAGACACGGCCCACCACGAGGCGGCCCACAATGGGTAGACCCACGGCACACTGCCAACTTTGCAAAAATGCCCCCATGCAAAGACCGAATCAACCCACAGTCCATGGCACTATTTCCCGAGAGAGACTATGCGAATAGGACCCTGCAATCTATCGCCTTTACCACGGCTAGACCCCTGGCCACCCCTGCACGTGTTGGCACGATGGGCGCGGCACTAGACGGCCATGCCAGCCATCCAGGACCCACCCTGGCCCTGCTAACGAGCCAGCCTGCACCTACAGCCCTAGCACCTACACTAGACGAAGCTACGGTAGCGGCGGAGCTTGTGGGAGTGACGGCCATGGTGAGCAGCCACATGTGATGGTGGCGTGACCGTACCAGCCACCCTAGACCATCACGCAGCTACTAGCTAGCATGAGAGCATCACTAGCTTACCCTAGTCACGGCTGCGGTGATGGTTCGGTCGGAGATACCCCGAGTAGGACTGGCCACATGCGGTCAGCGGGAGGCGGCGGTGCTCCATGATGGTGCAACCGCGTCAGCAGCATCGATAAGGTGGTAGAGGTGCAAGTGAGGTGCGCAGGGTGTAGTGGAGGTGGAGTCAAAGCTCATGGCACAGTTGGCTGGGAGTGGGATGGTGCGGTGAGTGATTGCCCTCGGCCATGGTAGAACCTGGCCTTAATGGCACGGAGGAGGGAAAACTGCAAATTGGAGCAAGTCGTGATGCAATTCAAGGTGGGGTGGGAATGGTTGGCACATGAACACCAAGGTGGAGACACGAGCATGCGAGATTTAAGGCAAGCTCCCGTGCTTGGGCTCACCGGGGTCACGACGTGACCACGATGGGAAGCAGGGGAGGGCGCAGCGGTGGAAATAGCAGCGAGCAGTGATGCAGCTGGCGCTCTTTGGCGGGACATGGGCACACAACTAGGGTACACATGCTAGGCGCAAGTGACGAGCGTAAGCGGCCACGGCTAGCTCTGGCCCGCACACCATAGCGCCATTAAATGTGGGTCGATGGCGCCATAGGGCGGCATCCCACGTGCGTGGCAACAAGGCAGCAACGACGAGGTGCAGGAGCACATGGTGGTGCAGTGGCAGTGAGGCATGGCATAGCGAGCAAGCATGTAGCGCGGTGATGGGATAGTGGCGGCAGTGTCATAGCATGGCGGGCAGCCAGGCGTAGGGGGCTCGCGTTAACAGCTAGCTAGCGCACCCGAGCGGGCAGCCTACGGCAGTAGCGGCTGGCTAGCGCATGGCCACACGCATGCATCCTCATGTCGACGCCACGACATCGGGGCAGCGGGCCTAGTGACCACGCACAGACTAGGAAATCGGCCGAGAACAAGCTGTGCAGGGTTTTTAAAGCGTTCAAAACCTCTAACCAGTTGCTCCAATCCTAAAACCAACTTCACTACACCTTAGGGGGGGTCCATTAGGCTACTAAAACAAGCCATAATAATTCACTATTCCTTAACTCAATTTCCTTACAAAAATTACCAAACATAGCAATGTCGAGCCTACCAAAAGTTCATGAAATTTTTCTAAGTGTTGAATGAATTTATATTTCTAGTTGCATTTCTAAGCTATCGAAAATAGTACTTAACAATATTATTTATCAACACCAAGTATTTCATTGCCTTCTATAATGTTCACAATTCAAACTTTATTTGAGTGTCACATACATGTTTTATAGCATTTTTGCTCAATAAAAATTAGTTAACACCCTTACTTGCTAATTTTATAAATCGTGAACCAACTTTTCGTTTTACGTTTTTACGGTTCGTTTAAGTTACAATGCATTACCTGTTCATCACACCACATGCAATATCACTTAAGTATGATGCTCATGACTTGTTTAGTAAATGATTCACTAAGTAACACCGAGGGTGTTACAGCTCTCCCCCTTAAACAAAATCTCATCCCGAGATTTTCATGTGCCTAGTGTGGGAAAAGAGATAAGAAATAAATTCTGATTTAAACAATTACCTCAACGAACTAGCAAGAAGATGAGGGTAATGCTTTGAGATATAACTATCTTGCTCCCAAGTTGTTTCGTCCTTCGAGTGAACTTTATAGAACTTCACCACCTTGTTTCTACTCACTCTTTCTTTTTCATCTAAGATCTTGATGAGATGCTCAATATAAGACAAGTCGGGCTGGAGGGAAAGTCCATCAATTTCCATTACTTCCTCAGGAACCCTCAGACATTTCATTAACTAGGAAACATGAAAGATATTATGCACTGCTGATAAAATATCTAGAAGCTAGAGACGATAAGCAATAGGACCACATCGCCCCAAAATCTTATAAGGACACACATAACGAGGGGCTAGCTTTCCTCGGACACCAAATCGATGCACACCTCTCATGGGAGACACCTTGAGATACACATGATCACCAACTTCAAATTGCAAGGGCCTTCTTCGCTTGTCAACATGAATTTTCTATCGACTATGAGCTACCTTCAAATGGCTCTGAATAATACTAACTTGTTCTTGAGCTTCCTTGATAAAATCAGGTCCAAAATATCCACGGTCACCCACTTCGACCTAATTAAGCGGGGTCTACACTTCTTTCCATACAGAGCTTCAAAAGGTGCCATACGAATACTTTCTTGATAGCTATTGTTGTAAGAAAACTCAGCTAAGTTCAAGCATTTGTCCCACTTCTTAGGGAAAGAGATGACACAAGCTCTCAACATATCTTTAAGTACCTGATTTACCCTTTCTATTTGTCCATACATCTATGGATGATAAGCTAAACTTCGAAGGAGACGAGTACCGAGACATTTCTAGAGTTGCTCCTAGAAACGGAAGACAAAGACTGACCCTCTATCGGAGACGATAGTAAGAGGAACCCCATGTAGAGTTATAATCTGATCAAAATACAGCTTGGCATATTTTTTGGCTGAATATCTAGTATCCACCGGAAGAAAATGAGCGAACTTAGTGAGGCGATCCACAATGACCTAAATAGAGTCGTAGCCCTTGGAAGTACGAGGCAAACCCATAATAAAATCTATGGAAATATCCTCCCATTTCCAAACAGGAATAGGCAAGGGCTGTAAAAATCTAGGCGTACGCATGTGGTCCGCCTTAACTCTTCCACAAGTATCGCACTCCATGACGTACTTGGTGATATCCTGCTTCATATTGGACCACCAATACAACTGACGCAAATCATGATACATCTTGTTACTGCCAAGATGGATGGACAACTTGGAATTATGGGCCTCATCCAAAATCTTCCTCCTAAGCTCCTCATTTGACGGAACTACCAATCTGTTCTTGAACCTCACTACCCCTTGGTCATCAATACTAAAATGAGGACCACGCCCTTCGTCAATCAACTTCTTTATGTGAGGAATTTCTCAAGTATCTTGCTTTTGCTCGCTAATAATTTGCTCAATTAAATCCGAGACTAGAGCAATGTGAGCTAGCACCTCAGCATGATTGAGAGACAAAGCTGCTTCTTCAACCTGATATGACTTCCGACTCAAAGCATCAGCTACCACATTAGCTTTTTAAGGATGGTAATGAACCTCCAAATTATAATCCTTGATTAATTCCAACCATCTCCTTTGCCTCATATTCAACTCAGGCTGAGTGAAAATATATTTGAGACTCTTGTGATCCATAAAAATATGAACTTTGTTTCCCAACAAATAATGCCTCTAATTTTTTAGAGCGTGCACCACAACAGCTAGCTCTAAATCATGGGTGGGATAATTCACCTCGTGCCTTTTTAGCTGATGTGAAGCATAAGCTATCATACGCCCATCCTGCATAAGCACACATCCCAACCCCATCTTCGAGGCATCACAATATACATCAAAAGGTCTATCAATATCTGGTTGGGCTAGAATAGGAGCAGTGGTAAGAAAATGCTTCAGAGCTTGAAAAGCTTCCTCGCACGCTGGACTCCATACAAACTTGGCGTCTTTCTAGAGTAACTTGGTCATAGGTAGAGCTATTTTGGAGAAGTCAGGGATAAAGCGCCGATAGTATCCTGCTAGACCAAGGAACTGATGGATCTGATGTACTAACTTGGAAGACTTCTAATTTAACACATCTTGTACCTTGTTTGGATCCACCGAGACAACTTCAGGAGTCAACACATGTCTCAAAAACTGCACTTGATCCAACTAAAACTCACATTTACTGAATTTGGCATACAGCTTGTGTTCCCTCAATCGAGTCAACACTATTCGGAGATGCTGGGCATGCTCTTCTTTGTTCTTGGAGTAGATCAAAATATCATCAATGAACACCACCACAAACTTGTCCAACTCTAGCATGAAGACTGAGTTCATGAGATACATGAAGAATGCAGGAGCATTGGTGAGACCAAAAGACATGACTAGGTACTCATACAACCCATACCTAGTAGAGAAAGTTGTCTTTGGTATATCTTAGGGTCTGATCTTAATTTGATGATAACCTGAACGAAGGTTGATCTTGGAGAACACCTTTGCACCAGCCAACTGATCAAATAAAGTATCAATACGAAGTAAAGGATACTTGTTCTTAATGGTTGCCGCATTGAGAGGGCAGTAATCCACACACATCTAAAGAGTGTCATCCTTCTTCTTCACAAAAATGGCTGGACAACCCCATGGTGAAGAGCTAGGACAGATGAATCCCTTTTCCAACAACTCCTCTAACTGCTTCTTCATCTTTGCCAATTCCTTCAGGGCCATGCAGTACGTGGGCTGAGAAATAGGAGCAGTGCTAGGTTCTAACTCAATAGTAAACTCCACATCCCTATCTGGTGGTAACCTAGGTAGATCTTTAGGAAAGACATCCAAAAATTCACAGACCACGGGAATAGAGGCAAGATCAGGTGAAGCTTTAGCATGAGCAACAACTACTGTAGCTGGCTCAAAAAGCATAAGAAGAGACATTCTATCCTCTGAAGAAGGAAGTCGTAACTCAATAACTCTCTGCTTAAGGTTCAAAACTACCCCATAAACTCGTAATCAGTTCATACCTAGAATTGCATCTATGCCTTGCCCAGGCAGCACCATGAACTGGAGACGATAAGTGTGAGTGGCTAACACCAATTTGACTATGTTTGTCCAAGTATTAACGCACAACTACGCCCCTAGAGTGCTGATTCTATATGCGATAGGGATAGCCATAAGAGATATATTGTGCTTCTATACGAACCCCATGCTCATGAATGAATGTGATGCACCAGAATCAAACAACACAAATGCTAGGTGGGAATCAACGGGTAAACATACCAGCCATAACAGGTTCATTCTGCAAGAGTTCCTCAGCCTCGGTGAAGTTGACTTGCCCCGAGCGGCTCACTAGCACCTTCTTCTTGATGATCGTCCGCTTGATTAGAGGTGAGTTAGCTAATGGCTAGGAAGACTATGCAAGCTGGCTCTGCGGACACTACCGAGCATAGTGGCCCTCCTAGCCACACTTGAAACAAGTGGCAGGCTTGTTCCCCTATCCTAGACGAGGCGGAACCTGCTGTCCCTGAGGCTACGGTTGCACCTGCTGAATAGGTGCACGGTACTACGTGGGAGGTGCCTGGTGGGTCTACTGAGGCTGACAAAACGACTGCCCACCTAAAGACTGATAAGGCACCCATCTGATAACCTATACCTTCTGAGCCTGCGAGTGACTAGAAGACCCAGTGGTCACCCACTTGCGCTTCCACTTGGCCTGAGAGTCACGCTGAAGTCCCTCCATGGTAATAGTAGCATTCATCATGGCACCAAAAGTCTGGTAGTTCCCTATGTATAGCTCTTTCTATGGACTGCAAGAGAGGCCGTGATAGAAACTATCCCTCTTCTTCTCATTAGTGTCGACGTGGATCCCAGCATACTATGCCAGATGATTGAACTTGTTCACATAATCCATCACAGACATACTCCCTTGCTTTATGTCTAGGAACTCAGTCAGCTTCCTGTTCAGCCAACCAGCAGGAATGTAGTACTCTCTGAAAGTAGCTGTAAACTCTAGCCAAGTCACACAATGGTCCACCGGCTGCATGGCATTGAACATGTCCCACCATGCACTAGTAGAACCTAGAAGCTATTGCGTTGCAAAGCGCACCTTCTGCTCATCAGTTATATTGAGCAGCTAGAACTTTTGCTCCAGAATATGAAGCCAATGCTCTGCATCTAGAGGCTTAGCAGCCGGTGTGAACATGGGTGGGTGCATCTTCAAGAAGTCCTGGTAAGAATAGGGCCCCTCAGGACCACGGGCACCACCCCCATTCCTGCCATTGCCTCCGTGGCCTCCACGAGCGAAGCCACCGATAGCCTATGCTAACAGCTCCATGGCACGGGCTGACTCGCGATGAGAAGTCAGCATCTCTGCCATTATCTCTGCATGAGTCATCAGAGGTGGTGGTGGCGGAGGAGGAAGGGGAGGAGCCAATAGTGGGGCCTCATGGCTGTCCCCATTGGTGCCATTATCCTTGCCACGGCCATTCTCACCCTGATCTGCCCCAGCGCTGGTATTCCCGTGACCAGACCTTAGGTTCATCTATAAACAGATAAGAACCAACCATTAGGGATAACTCCTCCAAAGTGGGGTCAGGAGACTTAGAGAAATAATGAGGTTTTTCTACAGCGTTCTTTTTAGTTATCTTACCAATTTACTAATCAAAGTTATACGCGTGAGGAAGGTTAATTTAAACAAGATTCTCTTATCATGATGCATGCATCGGCCTATACGTTCACTCAAGACAGAATATAGCGGCATTCGAAAAATTTTGGCACATCGTACACTCATTACCGCATACTAGTCGAATCTACGCAACGTAAGTTAGTGTACCTGCAAAAAACTAATTAGATAAAACCAGTGCCACTATCCTAGATAGACCATATTGCTAGGGTTTATAATTATTTACATAATTTATCGCATCCTACTTTTTCGCAAAACTTTTGTTGGTCAAATTTTAGGTTTTTGAAAAGAGTTATAAAACTCTTTGCTCATTATTGGCTCTAATACCACCTATGGTAGAACCACATGAAGTAACACACTCACGGAGGTGCTCGTCTTCCGCTAGACACTAAGTGCCCAGGAAGGGAGTTACATCGGCAGTTTTGTCGGGCACACCCCAAGGGAGAACCCGAATAATCCATATTTTTCATCCAGGATCCAATAATGAGAATGAGCTTATAATACTTAGTCCATTTCATACAACAAGAGTTCTTGGAAATAAATTATTACAATATCAGAGTTTAGAGTGCGGAAATTAAACAACGGAATTAAAATAAACATCTAGCGATAAGATACAAGGATCCATCTGTGCCCACCAGAAAAATCCTCCACTCAAAAGCCATCTTTAAGCTGCACCTACAACAAGGGTAAATAAACCCTGAGTACACAATGTACTCGCAAGACTTACCTGACTAGTGAGAATAGTTTCCTAACTCTAAAGGATATGATAGGCTTTATGGCTTGTAGGTTTTCTTTTAGCAGAAAGCATTACTAATCGTGAATCCTTATGTGTTCATTTTATTAGCAGTCATGATTGGTTCATTATCTAGCCATTCTAGGTAAGCAACTGTTCTACTTCCAAGCATGGGTTGAGCAATCAGATCATTTCATCATCCTTCATCTTCTAGTTCTTACTACGGTGCTAGATCATAGTCTTGTCGTACCGCATCACGCGGCGATTCACAAACCAATGTATCCCAGTTAGGTACCCCGAAACACACGCCCCGCTTGTACCCCAAGCACAAGCAAGAGAAACCTACCACTCTACTGTCATGGGGTCTAGGTCACCATCCAAACTTGGACTCAAAGCCCCCGCTCCTGAGTCCTGGACTTAGTGCGGTGCTTAGACCTCCAATCAGTCAGTCCAAAAGAGCTGGAACCCATGACAAGAAAATGACAAACCTTCCTGCTCTCATAAGCAACTATGTGCTTAGGATAATAAGTCTATGACCTGACTACCATCCACAGCAATGGACGGTCCTTAACCGACACGGACAGAGAAAACAATGTAACCAAGCTATGCCCGTTGGTCGCGGGACACAACCTATTACACCCACCAATACCCGTACCATATCCCTGCCCGGTCTTCATTTTCCTTTCACCATTTTATTATGAGAGCAGTAATAATAATCACCCACTGTGAGTAACGGCATGTTACTCATGCTACCGAAAAACCTAAGCATGGCAGCTACTCGACCTAAGCTAGTAGGACTCATAGATAGGTATATCTATGCATGTAGTTTCAACAATAAGCCTGTAACGTAAATACACATCATATATATATATATATATATATATATATATATATATATATATATCCAGTGATTATTCAAAATAAGGGTTATGCACTAGGGCTTACCTTGGGCAGATAGGTGGTCAATTATGTCAGTCATCGGTGGCTCCAAGGCTCCTTCTATTACGAAGATCTCCTCCTCGTACTCCTCGATCACCTCCTCGTACTCCTACTCGCCCGTGGTCACGAACTCTTCCAACTCGTTCTCTACATGCATGAAATGATGATGCAATACTTAGTAATACGGCAACAACATCTCTTAAAATAAAAATACATCTACCAAGCTACTAAGCTAACTCTAATGACTAAGATACTAAGTTACCTATTATTCCCACTAAACAGGTATGAAACCTTTCAAGCATTATCTTAGCAACTAAAGGCATCCTTATTTTTATTACCGATTTAATATATATACTAAAACAAGGAGTACTTAGCTACCATATTTCTCAATCTATTCTAAGGCTACAAAAATTACAGTGAGCACATAATAATATAATGAACCTACTATAAAAATTTTATGGTCAAAGCTTTTACCAATTTGCCACAAAAATTTCTACAATATTAATCTAAATAATTCTAAACATTCTTAAATGAATTAATAAGCCTTAGCCTCAACTTAGACCTACATACTCTAATCATACCAGTAGACAGACAACATTTTTAGGAACTCAACAAAATTTATTTCACAATTTTTGGACACCTAGGTGAATTGATATTAATTTTCAAAGTTCAGCTCAGAATATAAAATATAAAGTCTATTCCTATTTTTTAGTAAAAAGAAAAAGGAATTCCACTCCGTGGCCCACCACCGCACGGCCTGCGCGAACGCGACCCACCACGAGGTGGCCCACGATGGGGAGACCCGCACGCACTGCCAACTTCGCAAAAATGCCCCCACGTTAAGACCGAATTAACCCATAGTCTATGACACTATTTCCCGAGAGAGAGACTATGCGAATAGGACCCTGCAATCTATCGCCTTTACCATGGCTAGGTCCCTGGCCACCCCTACGCGTGTCGGCGCGGCAGACACGGCATTGGACGGCCACACCGACCAATCAAGACCCGCCCTGGCCCCGTTAGCGGGCCAGCCCGCACCTATAGCCCTAGCGCCTACACTAGTCGAAGCTACGGTAGCGGCGGAGCTTGCGGGAGTGACAGCCACGGTGAGCGGCCGTATGCGACGGTGGCACGACTGTACCGGCCACCCTAGACCACCGTGCAGCTACTGGCTAGCACGAGAGCATCACTAGCTTAGCCTAGTCACGGCTGCAGTGATGGTTCGGTCGGAGATACCCCAAGCAAGACTGGCCACGTGCGGCCAGCGGGAGGCGGCGACGCTTCACGACGACGCGGCCGCATCAGCAGCACCAGCGAGGCAGTAGAGGTGCAAGTGAGGCACACAAGGTGCAGTGGAGGTGGAGGTGGAGGCGAAGCTCATGCCGTAGTTGGCTGGGCGTGGGATGGTACGGAGAGTGATTGCCCTCGTCCACGGCCGAACCCGGCCTTAATGGCACGGCGGAGGGAAAACTCCAAATTGGAGCACGTCATGATGCAATTCAAGGTGGGATGGGGACAGTTGGCACAGGGACGCCAAGGCGGAGACACGAGCATGTGAGATTTAAGGCAAGCTCCCGCGCTCTGGCTCACCGGGGTCACGACGTGACCGTGACGGGAAGCAGGGGAGGGCACAGCGGTGGAAACAGTGGCGAGCAGTGACGCGGCTGGTGCTCTTTGGCAGGACACGGGCGCACAACCGGGGTACACACACCAGGCGCAAGCGACGAGCGCAAGCGGCCATGGCTGGCGCTGGCCCGCGCACCGTAGCGCCATTAATGGCGAGCCAACGGCGCCACAGGGCGGCATCCCACGTGCACGGCAGCAAGGCAGCAACGATGCGGTGTAGGAGCACATGGCGGTGCAGTGGCAGCGAGGCACAGTGAAGCAACTAGGCGTGCAGCGCGGTGATGGGACGACAGCAGCAACGTCATAGCGCGGTGGGCAGCCAGGCGTAGGGGGCCGGGGCGCGGCGGCTCGCGTTGATGGCTTGCTGGCGCACCCGAGCAGGCAGCCTACGGTAGCAGCGGCTGGCCAGAGCGTGGCCACGCATGCACGTGCACGCGCCGACACCGCGACATCGGGGCAGCGGGCCCGGTGACCGCGCACAGACTGAGAAGTCGGTCGAGAATGTGTTGTGCACGGTTTTTAAAGCGTTCGAAACCTCTAACCAATTGCTCCAATCCCCAAACCAACTACGCTACACCTTAGGGGGTCCATTAGGCTACTAAAACAAGCCATAATACTTTACTATTCCTTAACTCAATTTCCTTATAAAAATTACCAAACATAGCAATGTCTAGCCTACCAAAAGTTTATGAAATTTTTCTAAGTAGTGAATGAATTTCTATTTCTAGTTGCATTTCTAAGCTATCGAAAATAGTACTTAACAATATTATTTATCAACACCAAGTATTCCATTGCCTTCTACAATGTTCACAATTCAAACTTTATTTGAGTGTCACGGACATGTTTTATAGCATTTTTGCTTAATAAAAATTAGTTAACACCCTTACTTGCTAATTTTATAAATCGTGAACTAACTTTTCGTTTTATATTTTTACGGTTCGTTTAAGTTACAATGCTTTACCTGTTCATCACACCACATGCAATATCACTTAAGTATGATGTTCATGACCTGTTTAGTAAATGATTCCCTAAGTAACACTGAGGGTGTTACCGAGTATAGGATTGTTCACGGAGGAAGCCACTTACATGTGAAATTTTTTAGGCAGCCGATGCGGCTTTGAGCCATGGCCTTCCATCCGCCATGGTCGGCCACCAGTAGAGCTCACAGCTCAGATAGGAGTCCAGTTAAAACCCAACATCGCAATGTGGCCGGTGCTTGCAGCTTACGGTAGATGCGCGCTTCTCCCACCGGCCACCGCCCTCCCATCCTTCTTGCTTGCCGCCTGTCCTCCAGCCCGCTGCGGCGCTGCGTGCCCTCCCGGCAGCGCTCTCCTGCTAGCCCCTTCCCGGCAGCCGCGCTTGCGCTCCCAGCCAACGCGTGCAACTGGTTCCGCGTCGTTGGGGCCAACCGTGTCCGACTGTCCGCGGAGTAGGAGGCGAGCATTTTGTGGCGGAGGCGGAGAAAAAGCACGCCACACATCTGACTCAAGAAAGCTGTGGCGAACGCTTCTATCAGGCGTGGCGAGCCTTACTTGAACAATGAACCAAACACCTACCTAAACACCTGTGGCGAGCCTAACTTGAGGTGTGGCAAACTGTGGTGGGCAACCAAACAGCCCACGCCCACTGGCACTAGAAGCGTTGTGCTCTAACCCGTTTGGATTTTGATTCGAGGCGACGCGCACAAGTCACGGCCGTTGCGTCCGCTGCTCAAGCAAACAACCACTGCCTGCCGCGCTGCTTCACCGCAGCCGCCCCCTTCCCGGCCGGTACCCAGCCAACGCCCGTGTCGTCACAATAATGCTGTCGTGTAGTGCCGCGCGGACCCAGGCGCCGATGCTGCCACCCACTACGGGATACAGTCGTTTCGCCGAGTGCCAGGGACACTCCGCAATGGTCCAAAAACACTCGGCAACTGCTTTGCCGAATGTAACACTCGGCATACAACATACGGCATCTTTTTATCAGCAAACAGCTATTTGCCAAGTGTTTTTTTTGTTGGGCACTCGGCAAAGTCTTTGCCGAGTGCCGCAAAAGCACTCGGCAAAGATTTACACTCGGCAAAATGAAAATGCGAAAAAAAACCTAAAAATAATAGCAAAATTTTTGAATTTTTTTTTCGGGGGACTCCGCCACCAGCCAGCGCCCGCCCGTCTTCATCGAAGTTGGTGCATTTTTTGCGCTAAATTCGTGGCTAATGCGGCCGGCGGGATTCAAACTCACGACCTCTCCCTCGCGTGTCTGCTGCTCTACCACTGCACTACACTGTCACTTGTGTCTAGATTCCGTTATCTATCCTCATATATTATACTAAATCGAGAGTAAATTGCTTGTCTAAGGCCCTAAACGAATTCAAATCAAAAAGTGGTCAACTATAAAGTTTCATAACTTTTTGAGATCTACAATTTTCATTTAGGAAGTTTTTCCATCCGAGGTCGTTTGAAAAAATCGAATTTCAAATTTGAGAGATTCAAACGTAGTTTTGCATGATAAGATGATTTCAAATCAAAAAGTTGTCAACTACATAGTTTCATAACTTTTGGAGATCTACAATTTTTATTTAGGAAGTTTTCCCATCCAAGGTATTTTGAAAAATTCAAATTTTAAAATTTTCAAATTCAAACGTCGTTTTTGCATGACAAGATGATTTCAAATCAAAATGTTACCAACTACAAAATTTCATAACTTCTCAAGATCTACAAAGTTTATTTTGGTCATTTGTTCATCCGACATAGTGGTAGTAACATTGTTCACAAATCTTATATATCTCTCTTCTACTTTCATGAAATTAAATATGAGAGATGTAGATTTTATGAACAACGTTATTGTCGCTTTGTCAAATGAAGAAATGACCAAAATAAACTTTGTAGATCTTGAGAAGTTATACAACTTTGTAGTTGAAAAGTTTTTCATTTGAATTCATTTAGGGCCTCAAAAATTGCTTTGAAAAACTGATTTGCCGAGGGCCAAAAAAATGCACACGGCAAAATGCCTCTTTGCCGAGTGCCAAAACAAAGGCACTCGGCAAAATACATCTTTGCCGAGTGCCAGAAAAAAGGCACTCGGCAAAGACGCATTTTGCCGTGTGTCGAAAAATAGCACTCGGCAAAATACATATTTGCCGAGTGCCAGAAAAAAGGCACTCGGCAAAGACGCATTTTTCCGTGTGCCGAAAAATAGCACTCGGCAAAAAACATACTTGCCGAGTGCCAGAAAAAAGACACTCGGCAAAGACGCATTTTGTCAAGTGTTTTTTTTTGCCGAGTGTATTTTATTTGACACTCGGCAAAGACCGTCTTTGCCGAGTGCCCGATAAAATACACTCGGCAAAGCCTCCGGCACTCGACAAAGTGCCGGTTTCCGGTAGTGCACCGGCGGTGGCGGCGGAGCTGGCACGGCTCGAGGCCCAGCTGGGGCAAGTGGCAGACGGCTTGGCGTGCCGCAAGCTCGTGGAACTCAGCAAGGCGGCAGCGCTACGCGCGCTGTAGACGATCGGCAAGTCTTGGGAGGTCCGGACGCTTAGCGGCTACATCTTGTGGTTTGCAAAGCGGGAGGCAGCGCCGCCGACCAACGCGCCGGGTGTCGCCGCGGTCGAGAGCGCCACATGCAGCCCCTCCGCGTCTCTTCGCAAAGGTTCCCCCCTCCAACCAACCCTTTGGGTTTTGCTTGGTTGTATGTTGACGCACACGTTTTGGTCCAGATGTTTGCATGCATGCAGTTTGTGCTTCCTGAGAAAGCATGTGTTAGCGAAAAATTTCAGTTCATGCTTGCACTTACATTCATGAGATTTGTCTTTTTGCCACTATCCATATCTCATGATTCGGAGTTTTTGCATTGTTTGGGTTAGTTTTTTAAAAAAAATTGGAATGCCATGATGAATTGACGATAGTAATTTTGTTCCTGAATATTTAATTAACCAATTTACAGTTTCATGATGAACATTGCCTATCTCTAAGGGAGATTTCTTGCCCCCCTAAGCGATGTACTCTTGTATAATCCTCACAAGAGGTTCAGCAATACAATCAACCACATTAAACCAATTCTAGTATCCTAGATGGTCATGGGTTTAGGTTCTGATCCTAGGCCACAAGGCATAGCCTTCCATTGTTCGCTACTGATCTGGGCGCTGCCAGTCATCTGTCCTCCACAGCGTGCCTCAACACTGGCCTCCTAGTGTTCCCCCATGGAGATCGCCATGATGATCTCCGCCAGTGGCATCGTCGCCCATAGGGCCTGTGCTATTGATTGCGTTGATCGACTGCCCCAGATATCTCTTTTCCAATCTGTTGATTGGGATTTCTCTCTTGCCGATCAATTGATCAGCGTTTCTTTTGTTTTCTTGGATCTAATATTGGTTTGCATCGCCCACTGCCAGTCATCTTCGCATGCTCTACTTAGACATTGGTCTCCACTACGCTAGCCTCCTCTTTGTCTTAGATTGTTCGGCATGGCATGACACGGTGTGTTTCAGGGACACTCGCATGTGGCGCTTCCATGCCTTTGCATGCGTACGTCGCTCAACGCCAGCTCGTTGTCACCTCCATCATCCCCAAGTGTTGTGTGCCTCTCCAAGCAATGGGGCTGCTACTGCATCGCCACCGATGGTCTTCTCTTCCATTGCATCTTCAGTTCTTCACTGTCAGTCTTTGACATATTCACGTTCTTCGCTGACATTCGGATCATTGGCCTTGTGCTAGATCATCTGGACCTACCTCTTTGTTTCATCTAGCACAACCTTGTTGCCAATGTCGATGTCTTCTCCCCTCCTACTTCATCTACCCTGACTACCATGGGTTGCACAGGCACCTTCTATCCTTGCTATTCTGCACACCACAACCGTTGTGGAGGTCTTTTCTGCTCGTCCCTCAAATGCTGACACATAGTTTGGGCCCTCTCTCTAGTATGTCTGGTATAGGCAACATTAGTGCGTTCCTTCATCCACGACGTGTTCCCAAGCCTGGTGAACCCGATGCATGCTTAGTCCATGGTGACTCGACTTTGTCCCCAACATCGACCTTTGCCCTTGATGCATCGCCATCTTCATCTACATTGTAAAAAATTTAGGCATTTTCAATATCAGTTTAATCCAGAAAAATAACATCAGCAGGTTTGTGATATCATATATATGCATGTGTATTTCTCTAATGAACGCTACAGCATGCAGAGATGACATACAGACGAATACAATAGCGGCGAGTACAGAGTGTACCCAGCGGAGGGTCACATGCCGAGGGCATCGGAGGCTCCATTCGCACTAGTCGACATAGTGCGTTGCTCGAAGTCGCAGACCACAGTCGGTGCAGGACGATGTTCGCAGTGCAGTCCCACGAACGGATCACCTGGAAGAAGACAGCTTGCGGTTCCGTAGGCAATCACCGGGAAGAAGACGAGATCGGCCACCAAGAAGAAGGCGTACGTGGACGAGCAGTGGCGGATCGCTCCCCAAAAACCTAATCGCCGCGTACCCCGTGCAAGGTTCTCCAGCGGACGAGGGTTCCGGAGGCACCTACTCTCCCGCTACTCCGTGCGCGCAGAGGTACGGGACGGGGAAGACAGAGGGCTGCGGAGATGTGGATTCTCTCGGGAGCAGTTGCGGAAGACCGGGTCTGTACTAACGGAGAACTGCGGATATATAGATGCGGCAGGGGAAGGGGACGAAGGCAGCGGAGAATCCTAGGAGACGGGAAGCGGAAGGGATGGTAACTGACGCGGTCAGTTCGCCTCCACCATCGAGCGAAACTCCCATGATAATGTGGATTTAAGTGGCGTGGCGTGGCGGCCCACGCCCACGCCCACGGCCCGGCCCGGCCGGCGGCGGCGGCGGCGCGCGCGCGTGTGGCACGCCTTTATCCTTTTCTCAGCTTCTCAATTTAGATGAATAATTTCCAACCACATAAGCTGAGTCAGCGTTCAGTCAAAATCCCGTATGGTACTAAACCATACAACACTTAATGTTACGTACCATATAGTTTTATTTAATTATTAAATATTATATGGGCCAAGCTCATATTATATCTAACAATCCCCACCAAACTCTAGGGTTTGTAACAAAGTAGTCTTAGAACCATATTTCTTTTATATACCAATGTTTCGATGGAGACTGTTAAGTTGAACATCCATCTAGAACAATAGTTTCACTCAGTCACAACTGAACAATGGACTAAGCCTTGAATTGACAGTTTTGCATGAGGTAAATGTCACTAAAGTCCTTAGCTGATACTGGACAGCAAAAGGCATCCCCTCTATTTGAAGCATATAAGTCATACTTCAGTGCCTTTCATGAGTATTTAGAGATCACCCAAATCTCATAGACTGTAACCAGAAGTCTGACTCATATAGGTGTGTTCCTCAAAAGATGTTCTGTAGGACAAAATCTTTGCTTTGCTAAGCCACTTGGAACACATTAAGGCAAAAGCCAGCCTGCCTTACAGAAAGGAACGATATGCATCAGAAATGAGTCTTACTAAGGATCTTTCCTCACAATTTACTACTAGCTTGTTTCACCGTTCTACTTCACGGAATCTCCGATCACATAGAACAGGTTACCACTATAGTAAATTTCAAGTGGGTCTCAAACCCATCTCTTTCGATGCACTTTCTATCACATTGCGTGACAGACCCTTAGTGAACTGATCTGCCAGATTGTTAGACGTGTGAACATAGTCCAACGCTATTACTCCGGAGTTTCTCAATTTTCTAACAGATTTTAGTCGTCTCTTAACATGTCTTGTGGACTTCATGTTGTCCTTAGAACTGTTAACCTTTGTAATCACAATCTGGTTATCGTAGTTCATAGAAATAGTTGGTATGGGTTTTTCAACGACCGGTAAATCCATAAGGAGATCATGAAGCCACTCAGCCTCAGATCCAGCAGTGTCTAATGTTGTGAGTTCTGCTTCCATTGTAGACTTCGTTAAGATAGTCTGCTTGCAAGACTTCCAGGAAACAACACCACCTCCAAGCAAAAACACATATCCACTTGTGGCATAAAGCTCATCAGCATCAGAAATCTAGTTGGCATCACAATAGCCTTCCAGCACTTTCGGATGTCCGGTATAACAAATACCATAGCTCATAGTGCCTTTTAGATAGCGCATCACTCTCTCAAGAGCACGCCAGTGATCATCTCCCGGGTTTGACACAAACCGGCTCAGCTTGCACACAGCAAATGAGATGTCGGGACTTGTTGCACTAGCAAGATACATGAGCGAACCAATGATCTGGGAATATCTCAACTGATCCCTTGCTATTCTCCGATTTTTCCTCAATAGCACACTAGGGTCATAAGGTGTAGGAGCAGGCGCACAGTCACTAAACCCAAAGCGACTCAGCATCTTTTCCACATAGTGGGTTTGTAAAAGAGTTACCACACCATCACCTTCTCTTAGAAGCTTGATATTAAGAATAACATCAGCCTCTCCCAAATCTTTCATCTCAAAATTTTTAGATAGAAATTCCTTCACCTCCTCGATCACTTTGAGGCTGGATCCAAAGATCAGTATGTCATCAACATATAAGCATAAAATGACTCCTTCACCCCCACCATACCGATAGTACACACATTTGTCAGCTTCATTCACAACAAAGCTAGCAGATGTTAAAGTTCTGTTGAACTTCTCATGCCACTGCTTAGGAGCTTGTTTTAGGCCATATAATGACTAATAATTTACACACCTTGCCTTCTTGACCATTTTCTACAAACCCATCAGACTGATCCATATAGATCTCCTCCAACTCTCCATTTAGGAAAGTTGTCTTAACGTCCATTTGATGAACGATGAGACCATAAGAGGCTGCCAGGGAAAGCAAAACTCGAATTGTGGTCAATCGGGCAACCGGTGAATAAGTATCAAAGAAATCCTCACCTTGCTTTTGAGTATAACCCTTGGCCACAAGCCTTGCCTTGTACCTCTCAATAGTGTTGGGGTTTAGTCCCACATCGTGTATAGCGATGGTGGGGGAGCACAACATATAAGGTGGGAGAAGCCCCCACCTATCAGGCTAGTCTTTTGGGTTGGAAAGGCCCAAGGCCTTATATGTTGTAGCTCCGGTGGACCTGGGACCTGCGGGAGCGCAGGCTCGTAACGAGCCGGGCCGGCTGCAAGCCAGCTCCAAGATCGTGAACTCGGTGGTCACCACCGGTTCCAACAATTGGTATCAAAGCCGTCCATTGTCAAAAAAAGCTAAACCCGATAAAAAATCTCGAGCGTCACACATATGGCGGGGGCACTCCGATGTGTGACTAAGGGGGAGATTGTTGGGGTTTAGTCCCACATCATGTAGCGATGGTGGGGGAGCACAACATATAAGGTGGGAGAACCCTCACCTATTAGGCTAGTCTTTTGGGTTGAGTAAGGCCCAAAGACTTATATGTTGTAGCTCCAGTGGACCTGGGACCTGTGGGAGCGCAGGCTCGTGGTAACGAGCCGGACCGGCTGCAAGCCAGCTCCAAGATCATGAACTCGGTGGTCACCACCGGTTCCAACAATTGGTATCATGAGCCCATGGTCAGAAAAAGCTAAACCCGATAAAAAAATCTCGAGCATCACATATGGCGGGGGCACCCCGATGTGTGACTAAGGGGGAGATTGTTGGGGTTTAGTCCCACATCGTGTATAGCGATGGTGGGGGAGCACAACATATAAGGTGGGAGAAGCCCCCACCTATCAGGCTAGTCTTTTGGGTTGGAAAGGCCCAAGGCCTTATATGTTGTAGCTCCGGTGGACCTGGGACCTAGGGGAGCGCAGGCTCGTAACGAGCCGGGCCGGCTGTAAGCCAGCTCCAAGATCGTGAACTCGGTGGTCACCACCGGTTCCAACAAATAGTACCATTAGTCCTAAGCTTTTTCTTGAACACCCATTTGCAACCTATAGGCTTGCACCCATAGGGATGATCAACTATTTCCCAAGTTCCATTAGACATAACAGAATTCATCTCACTCCATACTGCTTCCTTCCATAAGTCAGCATCGAGAGAGGAATATGCCTCTTCAATGGTTATTGGTGTGTCATCCACAAGGTACACAATATAGTCATCACCAAAAGACTTTGCAGTCCTCTGTCTCTTGCTTTTCTTGGTGACTATAGTGTCATCCTCCTTAGGGTTTTGCACATAGGGTTCCTCAATTTGTTCTATCGGAGTAAAATTTTCATGCTCATGGGGAATTATAAATTCATGACCAGTTGTGCTAGGTGCATTTTTCATGGGAAACTCATTCTCAAAGAATGTAGCGTCTCTAGATTCCATGATTGTATCAACAGCCATCTCAGGAACACTAGAGTTTATAATTAAAAATCTATAACCCACACTGTGAATAGCATAACCAAGAAAAACAACATCAACAGTCTTTGGTCCAAGCTTTTGCTTTTTGTTTATTGGCACATTCACCTTTGCCAAACAACCCCAAGTTCGTAGGTAAGAGAGATTTAATCTCTTCTTCTCCCATTCCTCGAATGGTGTAATTTCTTTGTTCTTTGTGGGCACTCTATTTAGGACATAACACGCTGTCAATATAGCATCACCCCATCATTCCTTAGATAGTCCCGCAGTCTCCAACATGGCATTAACCAAATTAGTTAGAGTGTGGTTCTTTCTCTCTACAACCCCATTGGACTATCGTGAGTATGGTGGCGTCCTCTCATGAATAATTCCATGCACCGCGCAAAACTCAGAAAATTCATTTGAGAAATATTCTCCCCCCCCGCGATCGGACCGCAAACGCTTGATTTTCTTCTCAAGTTGATTTTCTACCTCAGCTTTATAGACCTTAAAATAATGCAACACTTCATCTTTTGTTTTCAATAAATACACGTAGCAAAATCTAGTACAATCGTCTATAAATGTCATGAAGTATCGTCTACCGCCTTTAGTCAATTCGCCATTCATTTCGCATAAATCAGAATGAACGAGTTCTAATGGTGCCAAGTTCCTTGCCTCGGTAGTCTTGTGAGGCTTGCACAGTTGCTTCGATTGCACTCACACCTGGCACTTAGAATCTTTGACTAAGTTAAATTTCGGGATTAAATTCAGATTTGCAAGCCGCGTGAGACAGCCAAAATTAATGTGACAAAGTCGTGAATGCCATATATTCGACTCATCTGAAACATTAACATTGTTCACTACTTTATTACACGCATCATCAAGCAAAGATAAGCGGAACAAGCCTCCACAATCATAACCTTTTTCCAACAAATGTTCCATGTCTCAATACAACACACTTATTGGACTCAAGCACAATTTTAAAACCATCGCGACACATCTAAGAAGCGCTAACAAGGTTCTTTTTTATGGAGGGGACATGTTGCACGTTCTATAATAGCACCGCCTTTCTCAAAGTAAACTTCAGAACGACTGTACCAGCACCAAGAATACGCGCATGTGAACCGTTTCCCATCAGCAAGGCTCCACTCCTGCCGGCCTGATAGGAAATAAACAGAGAAACATCAGCACACACATGAATATTAGCACCACTGTCCATCCACCACTCAGGTGAAAGACAAACTGAGAGAACAAAAAGTAAAGAATTACCATACCTAGATGTTCCTCCTCTAGTCTCGCTAATCACCATGTTTGCTGATTTCTTTTCTTGCTTATATTTGCGGTCTGGGCACGCACTTACCCAATGCTCATCACTTCCGCAAACAAAGCAACCTCCACCTTTCTTGTTATTTTTCTTCTTAAACTATGCAGTCCGCTTAGGCTTTGCATTGTTGTTCTCTTGCATGTTCTTCTTTTTATTACGAGATGCAAATGAGTTTTTCTTCTGCACTATATTGGCAGCGGAAGACTCAAATCCTTTTCCATAGTTGTCTTTTGCTCTCACCCTCTCTTCAACATCAAGAGATCCAATAAGCTCAGCCACGCTAAACTCTTGTCTCTTGTGTTTTAGAGAAGTAGCAAAATCCCTCCAAGAGGGTGGCAGCTTATCGATTATACCGTCGGCCACAAACTTATCGGGCAATAAACATGGGAAATGTTCTAGTTCCTTCGCTAGCGCTTGTATCTCATGAGCCTATTCGACCACAGAACGGTTTTCAACCATTTTGTAGTCATACAACTGCTCCATAAGGTACAGCTCACTGCTAGCATTAGAAACCCCAAACTTTGCCTCAAGAGCATCCCATAACTCTTTGCCTGATGTGCAAGATATGTAGTTTTTCTCATACTTGGGATGAAATGCACTAATCACGGCGCCTCGAAACAGGTTATCGGCATCCAAGAACTTTTGCTCCTCCTCAGGAGTAAACTGTTTAGGCTTCCCCTGCGTGGCGTGATAGCAGTTCATCGCAGTCAACCACAATACCATCTTGGCACGCCATATCATGAAATTCTTGCCATCAAAATTATTTGGCTTCAAAGCAGCAGCAAAACCACTGACAGAAAATTGCCTAACATTAGGTTTTTGGAATGTCAAAAATTTAGGTATTTTCATTATCAGTTTAATCTAGAAAAATAACATCAGTAGGTTCGTGATAGCAAATATGTGCATGTGTATTTCTCTAATGAACGCTACAGTATGCAGAGATGACATACAGACCAATACAATAGCGGCGAGTACAGTAATCACAGAGATTAGAGTGTACCCAGCGGAGGGTCCCATGCCAAGGGCATTGGAGGCTCCATTCGCACCAGTCGACATAGTGCGTTGCTCGAAGTCGCAGACCATAGTCGGTGCAGGACGATGTTCGCAGTGTAGTCCCACGAACGGATCACCAGGAAGAAGACAGCTTGCGGTTCCGTAGGCAATCACCGGGAAGAAGACGAGATCGGCCACCAAGAAGAAGGCATACGTGGACGAGCAGTCACGGATCGCTCCCCAAAAACCTAATCGCCGCGCACCACGTGCAAGGTTCTCCAGCGGACGAGGGTTCCGGAGGCACCTGCTCTCCCGCTACTCCATGCGCGCAGAGGTATAGGACGGGGAAGACAGAGGGCTGTGAAGATATGGATTCTCTCAGGAGCGGTTGCGGAAGACTGGGTCTGTACTGATAGAGAACTGCGGATATATGGCTGCGGCAGGGGAAGGGGATGAAGGCAGCGGAGAATCCCAGGAGAAGGGAAGCAGAAGGGACGGTAACTGACGCTGTCAGTTCGCCTCCACCATCAAGGAGCGAAACTCCCGTGATAATGTGGATTTAAGTGGCAAAAGACTGGCCACGCCCGCCCGCTCACCGCCTGCCTGCCTGCCACGCCACGGCCCGGCCGGCGGTGGCGACGCGCGCGTGCGCATTATCCTTTTCTCAGCTTCTCAATTTAGATGAATAATTTCCAACCATATAAGCTAAGTCAGCGTTCAGTCAAAATCCCGTATGATACTAAACCATACAACACTTAATGTTATGTACCATAGAGTTTTATTTAATTATTAAATATTATATGGGCCAAGCTCATATTATATCCAACATACATTTCCTTTTCCTATGCGCCACTATATCATGGCGTCCCCTTGTGCAGCTATCTGGTTCATTTTTTTAGAGTGTGCTTAGCACGTATTTCATTAAGAGAAGTTAGAAAAATAAGTACACGCCCAACCTCACTTCATGATGAGATGCCATTGGTGATTGGGTAAATACGGACACAAGGCACTGCTAGACGATGGATTACACTTGGTTGTAACTAACTAAAAACACCAATTGAGCGACAGAAGCAGTGGGTACAAGCTGATGCTAGCGATGCATAGTGCCGATCATGGACGACAAGCTGGTAAAACCAGCGCTTACCTAGCTATGCGCTTCGTCGATGATGCTATCTGGATCATGGATATCAAATCATTGACCATAGCTCCTTTCCATCACTCTTGGCTTCCTCGACACCAATCACTCGTGACGCGGGAGGAAGGGGAGGGACGGGATGTTAGCTTGTCGACTTACAACACTCGTCTTGTTTTCCAGTCTCAGCATTTGTGCCACTCCTGCTATGACGGCACCACAGCAGAGGATGTTAGAGTATATTGGGATATCTCTAGATATGATAGATTAGGATCCTTTGCAATCCTAGCTTGCCTTATCTCTAAGGCAAACTTCTTGTCCCCTGAGCAATGTACTCCTATATAATCCTCCCACATGGCTTTAGCAAACAATCAACTATATTAAACCAGTTATACTCCTCCACCTTTGTTCATTTGCATCCCATTGTTAATAATTATTTGGTAGTCAAAAGATATGCAATATATGTTAGCATTTTGGCACTATATGAATGTGCATTTTTTATTAGAAAAGCACTAAATGAATAAATATAGAAGTCCAAATCCTAAATTGAAAAGTTGGTTAAGTCTTATTCCTGCATAGTTACCACAAGGTGAGGTGGCTGAGCAACTTCTTGAGTTCCAGATATTGAGTTTTAGAACCTTGTTGCTCCATGCTGTCATTAGGTGACTGTGGTGGCACAAGCAGAGAGAGTGTGGATAGTGTGCTGCTAATGAGAGGCAATTGCTGAGAAATTGGTGGATAAGCAGCAACAGCTCATATTTCACTGTTGAGACCCTCTGCTCTGTTTTTATCTCCAAAGCCTCAACACTGCTTGAGTCCACTTCCCTGCCTAGTCACTCACCTCACAATTGCTTGTTGCGTACCATTGTTTAGTTCTTACCTCCGCCATTTGTCAGCAATTGCCACCTCAGCCATCCCAGATAGCAGAGTAAAAGGGAGCGATAATGGAGGCAGGAGAGAGATAAGGTGCAAAGAAACAAACTAAAGTCTAAAACATCTCTCTGACACAAGGGGCCAAGGTGTGCCCAAGCTGATTTGGTCACTAACATGTAGGACACACTTGTATCTATCTGTGGAGAGATAGGGAAACACCACGCACCCTCTTAGGGGGTGACCTTTCATATATATAGCCCAATGTGGCTTGGAGTACAAGATGATACAACGTATATAGGACTATACATGACTATACATATCTAATACCCGCCCGTAGTCGCAGCGGGAGGAACTCAAACGCAAAGACTGGACCTAAAGTCAGTGAACAATTGTACAGGTAAGCCTTTGGTCATGATGTCTATGAACTGATGAATCAACGGGACACCTGCAGGACCACATTGGCGAGCTCGGGATGGGTGAGTGTTAGGTACTACAGAGCGCTGGCAATACTCCGATATGGTGGTGGAGAGCTTTGCACGAGCGTCAACTGGTGTGGCTGTAGGGTGACACTCGACCATGCCCGCCCACTGTAGAAGCTCCACAGCGTACCGGTGCTGAGAGAGGAATAGGCCCTCTAGCAAGCGCGTGACGGAGATGCCGAGGAAGTGGTGCAGGTCACCGAGGTCCGTCATGGCAAACTCAGAGTGAAGAAGTGCCATGATACACTATAGAAGGGTGGTCAATGACACCATAAGGATGATGTCGTCGACGTACATGAGTAGATAGGCAGTGGCATCCCCCTCTTTGAGCACAAAGAGGGATGTGTCGGAGACAGAGGCAACGAAGCTGAGCTATCGAAGATAGGTGGCGAAGCGCTAGTACCAGGCCCGAGGAGCCGATTTTAGGCCATAAAGAGAGCGCTGCAGAAGGCAAACATTATCAG
The DNA here is from genome assembly GCF_019320115.1 of Miscanthus floridulus. Taxonomy (NCBI): domain Eukaryota; kingdom Viridiplantae; phylum Streptophyta; class Magnoliopsida; order Poales; family Poaceae; genus Miscanthus; species Miscanthus floridulus. The sequence continues at coordinate 9,209,305 of NC_089585.1, forward strand.
GATGAGCAAGGTTGATGAAGCCTGGAGGCTGCTGGCAGTACATCGTCTCCATGAGATGACCGTGAAGAAAAGCATTCTTCACGTCAAGGTGGTGGATTAGCCAGGAGCGTGGGGCAGCAATGCTGAGGATGACATGTATCATCGCATGCTTGATGACAGGGCTGAATGTCTCATCATAGTCAATGTTGTGGCGCTGGGAGAATCCACGAACCACCCAACGTACCTTGTGGCGGGCAAGGGAACCATTCGAGTGGGATTTATGTTTCAAAATCCACTTGCCCGTTACAATGTTGGCGCTGGGAGGACGAGGAACGAGGCGCCATGTCTTGTTGTCAATGAGCGCCTTGTGCTCATCAGCCATGGCAACCCTCCGCTGAGGGTTGGCCAAAGCACTCTAGTAATTCGCCGGTATCAGCGAGACGACGAAGTGGGTGGTGGAGGAGCCGTAGCGCTGGACTGAATGAAGAGTGCCGATTTGTGACCGGGTGACCATCCGAGAGGCCTACGATGGGGGTGCTGGTGCAGGGGCCGCCATGACCGGCGCCTAGGCAGTGGGAGACAATAATGAGGGCATGGGCGAGTGGTCGGAACCACTGTTGGAGTGGTCAGAGCACTGTTGGAGTGGTTAGAACCACTGCTGGAGTGCTCGACACGTGTTGACGGTAGTTAACACTCATCATAAACCGTCAATAAACTTGTATAGATGCATGAAAATGATCACCAACATATGTTTAGAGGTTTAAACTAATAAGTTCCACAAGTTTTGGTGAATCTGTGTTTTTCCAGGGATTTATTCAGGAAACTGTCAAAGTGGACCTATCCATCGAAGCAAATCACGACCATCCGCAAGAAAACTGACTTAGAAGAGTCTTAATCCACCGTAGAAGGCAATCCACCATGACCCGACCCATATCGTCAGAGGGGGTGGGGTCGGTCGGCCCCACCTGTAGGCTGGCCAACCTCCTAGCCCCACGTGTCAGCCCCTCCTTCCTACGTCGGTGTGCCACCGCCTCTAAGATCCAATCTCCGCCATTGCCCAAGGTCGGTTTGTAACGAGGGTCTAGATTTGATGTTGCCATGGATTCATGGGCCCACAGGACCCCTGGTGCCCCCTATAAAAGGAGCCCTCTACCCCCTCTAGGAGGCCATCTCATTCAGATCAATATACACTAGGAGGATTAGGGCTAGACTCTCCAATGTAATAGATTAGTATCTTGAGAGTTAGGGTCGAGAGGACTCATGTCTAGATTCCGGATCTAGTCTCGGAGGCTTGGTAAGCCATTGTATCAACACTTTCATATCTTATGAGACATTAATGCTTACATATTATATTTTTATCTACATGGTTATGCTTACATTTATTATACACTTAGAAGTAGTCGAAGTTATCTTTGTGCTTATGCATAGGACCGTGGAGCACTTAGCTTGTAATCAATCAGGCTAAGTAGCAGACTTTGTGTAAACATGGTGTTTATACATAGTAGTGCCCGGATGCACCCTACATTCTGGATTGGTGGTAGATCGTTGTTGGTATTTATTATCGTGTCAGTTGTTCTAAGTACTTAGCCACCTATTATAAACCTATATCCCCTAGCTTAACTAGGTTGTCATCCCTAGTGTAGATGCAAGAGATATGTATGGATACTACCTATCATTACTACTAGAATAATACTAAGCAGCTATTATTATTGCAAGTGACTAGAGAGAATATATATATCTATGAATAAAAGTATCCGCAAGCACACAGATAATTATACCATTATAGCATTTTACCCGAGAGTATTCCAGGTATTGTTATTTATATTTTTACCACTGGGAAGGTCTAGCATGGATATGTATTGTTAACTTATACTATTGAAGGAGAGTAAAACCATATCCAATACTCTACTCATAACAGGAACAAGTCATAGAATAATATATATAAATGATAAGTATTGATAGGGATAAATCACTCAGAGCACTCCTTATAACATTAGCATGGTCAGGTAGAATATTAGAGGAATAATTCCTAAGTCATCCTTAATTATAAGTCAAAGCATACATTGATTAGTGCAATTACATCTAGTAATCATGGTTAAGATTATCATTATATCTACATAGAAGGGATATTACTGAAGGAAGATTGAGGGCCAAGCTTGTTCTACCTTCGTAATCGGACCCTACGTGCACCTATATTCGGGGAGTGGACTACAAAGGACTGAATAGGAGTGTCACATACGCGATCTACCACATGGCCCAGAATATAGGGTGTATTCATAGGCAAACAACATATAAGCACCATGCTTACACAATGTCAGCCACCCACCTAGTGTACATCAGAGTGAGCGCTATACGAACTTATGCATAAACATAATGATAAACTAACTATACTAGACATATAATCAAAGTAGACGATGAACATCATAATGAAGAACATGAACAAGATGAATATTGTCATAATAATTGTATCAAGCATATAAGAACAATGGAGAAACAATAGAGAGAGGGGTACAAGAGTTTATACCAAACCACGCTCTAGACAATGTCGGGAATCCAAGCGAAGACCTGCTTGCCTCCCTCTAGATCTATCCTAACTAGCTATGCTATGGAGGAGGAGCTCTAAGGAGATTAGGGTTTCTATCTATAGATGAATTGATGACTTCTAATCTGAACTGATCTGCCCTTAAGGGGGGCTAGGGGCTGGTTATATAGTCCTGAGGGAGCAACGTGAGCCCTTGGATCAAACAGACTTAAGCAACGGCCGAGATGCGTCCTCAAAGGCGGTGGGAGACCGACCTCACAAGACGGCTAGTAGGTGGGACCAGGGGAGGCCGGCAGGCCCCACATGGTGGCCTCTAGTCCCCCGCTTTGGTGACATGGCTTCTGGACCCTTCTACAGGCTTACCACGTAGGTGCCGCGGTGGAATTCCATATTTTCCTTTGATGTTTAAGTCCATGGTGGTTTTCAAATTAAACCCTGCTGGAAACACAGATTTACCAAAACTTATGGAATTCGTTAGTTTAAACCCTAGACTTTCATTGGTGATTACATTTATGCCCTTTTTCATATTTACTTGACCATTTATATTGGTTGTTAACTACCGTCAACAACTCCCCCAAGATTACCTTTTACTAGTCTCTTAGCAAAAACTAAACTTAACTAAGAGTATCAAGAATTTGAAAATATTGTAACAACTCCTCTTAAGTACTTATATGTTCAAACAAGAATCCTCCTCCTGAGTAGAATAAACTGATCTGACTTTCAAACTTACTCATATTACCTTCAACCATGGGGCTTTTAGCTATCACTTGGGCCTTGAGTGATTGAAAGACAAAACAATCAAGTCAAGCACTATGTCTCAAGTCCTTTGCTCAACCATTATTCTAGAGTTTTGATAGATTTTCAAAATAAAACTCAGAGCTTTCCTTTGTATGACACCCTCAAGTCTCTTAATATATGTGGTATTTGTGGATCCTTACCAAGGCAATAGCAATATTATGCCTTTCTCTTTCCTATAGCTAAAACTTATGTGGAGTTCATAGGTATGTAGAAAGCATAAAAAGAGCATACTTGCAATACATATATTGTAAAGTCAAACAATGGATCCAAAGAGAGTTAAGTCATACAATCAAATCAAGATGTGCATATGTGTGGATGTATATAGTGGATATATGGTGGCTAACCTAATTCTACTATGCTCCTTGAAAACATACCTCTCTTTTGTAACTTGAAAAACATTTGCTAGAGAACAGGGGCTATCTTATTCATCTCACTTTTTTCTTTTTTTATGAATAACTTTTGCATAGCCCTATGTCTCTTTTCTGCAACAAAAGTTGAGAGATAGTAACAAGAACTTGGAGCATTTATTTGATTAAGATCCTATAGGGAATATTTTTGGTGTTCACTGCTAGTGTAGGAGTAAAACATTTTTGGGTGGAACTAGATGAAAAGCATGTTGTTGCGCCTACCCCCAGTGTAGGAATAGTGCATATGTGAGTGGTGTGTATGTGATCTTGATTTTAAGAGTATGACAAACCTCTCATAAGGCATCAACAAAGCTTGACTAAACTCAATGCAAAAACAAGCAGCATATATGAGTGGAAGGTTTTCTAATCTAAATATCACATATGGCTTTGATAGGAATTCAAGCTTTGTCATACAGGAGCTCATCATGTAAGATTTTATGATTTTCAAAAGATAAATCTCCAGAACTCTAGTATCACTATAAACAAGATAAATAGCAGCTCAGACTTTCTCATATCATTTCCGTCAATTACCTAGACTTAGGTCAAGCATATGCTACCCACGAGTTTCAAGTTCAGAGTAAATTCTCATGTCAAAACAGTCATATCCAAAACTCGGGGAAACTCAAGGTTGAAGACCAGGTACTTGAAAGGAATTATGACAGAACATCTAGTCATTATTTCTACCGCAAGATTATCCTTAGAGTCCATTTATTCCTAGACACTAGACACATACTTTATTTTGTTTCTCCATTTAAAATCACACCTTACTATTATATTGCTAACATAAATCTTTATTTTGTTTTTAATTGTTATGCATCTTTTTATGATTCTAATAAATATATGGAAAGACTAAAAAATAATAAAGCTGAAAAGGGAAAAGAAATACTTAGCTAGATACATGGGGGGTGTTCCTCCCCCAAGCTAGATGTTGTCGTGGTCTCTCTTTCATCCTTCCAGAAGTAGGGTTCCTCGTGTAGCAGCGGTTCGGGAAACGTACTTCGGATGGATGGTTCTACTTTTGATCATCCTGCAAAACATTCCAACAAGAACACCAAAACTCGAGGCATATATTTTGATAAGAGGTTAGCGGTCAGCCAATAAGAGATTTGTGTTGTCCTTGGAGGTTATACATATTTTATCATTGACAGAGTCCTATCAGGATGTCTATTAATATATTTTTATATATTTTTTTAATTTTCTTATTTATAATGCGGCGCCAAGAATACTTTAAAGAAAACATGTATGCATGCTATATATATATATATATATATATATATATATATATATATATATATATATATATATATATATATATATTTATGCCACCACGGTGAATATTCCCTCGGGCTTTTACACACCGCAGATTTATTCACATGGGGCTTAGATTTTCTAATGATGGTGCCATGCAATGATGTAGTAATGAAACTCTTTATTTTTCTTTTCTAAATGTAATGCTAATTCTAAGTGATAATAACTTATGCAATGCAGAAAAGTAAATATGCTAAAAGAAAATAATTCATGCAATGCGGGAAAGTAAATATGGATAATGTTACCTCACGGCTAGGGTTCGGATTTTTAAGTCCTCCAGACAGGACTTGGCTTGGAGAGAGATCTTTCACTCTTCGGGTGCATCATCCGGTCTCAATGATGGAGACTCTAGTGGTTGCACTTCTTGTGACTCAGACGACGAGGTTACCTTCTCTTTCCATACTTGCTTTGTTTGTGAGTTTGATTCCGGTGGAGCGGGTTCTTCTTCCCAGGTTGCTTCATTCCAAACTGCTCCAGTATCCTTGTATTCCTCCCACTCATTAATTGGAGATTGATCCTTCTATTTGTGGGATCTACGTCTCCTCCTAGAGCGTGACTTCTTTGGTTGCTCATAAGTAGTATAACTATTAAAATAGCAGCGTACTTTTCTCCACGAAATTGAAAGTGGGCTTGTCTAGATCTGATGTAGATGATTGCATTGGTGGTGTTGAGGAATGGTCTTCTAAGGATGATGGGTGTATCATCATCTTCTTCACCCATGTCCAGAACCATGAAGTCAGCAGGGGCAAATTGGTCATGTATTCTTACCATGACGTCTCTTGCTATCCCCTCTAGGAATCAGATTGATTGGTCCGTCATCTGCAGCTACATGTATGTAGGGAACAAAGGAGCGTCACCAAATAAGTATTCATACGTTACCTTGGACATGATGTTGACCCCTGATCCAATGTCGTAGAAGGTCTTGTGGAAGATTCTTTACCCAATGGTGCACTCGATCGTTGGTACGCCAGAATCATCCTTCTTTTCAAGGAAGGGTGAAGCGAGGAGGTGGTCGTACTCAGATCAGAGCGTGTTGATCATGTTGACTGATTCTCCTTGTGTCTGCCTAGCTTTGTTTCTTCTATTTCTCCTATTGTTCTTCTTCTTGGTTGACTGGTACGGTGTTTGTGGATGTACAGGAGAGTGGTGTATATGATTCTTGAATGAGAACTTCTCCTTTCTATCATTGATGGTGAAACAGATCTTGGCACTATCCGCGTAGATAATGGCTTTAGCAGTGCATAGGAAAGGTCGGCCTAAGATAATGGGTGCCCTCAAGTCTCCTCCTGTTTCCACAACCACAATGTCTATGGGCCCAAGATATGGCATTTGGAGTTAGTTGATGAAGTTGCACCTCAAACAAGGCCAGTACTTCGGCGATGAATGGTTCCAACGGAAACCTCAAGCCAGCGACAAAAAAGTCGTGAAACATGACAGCCTCATAAGGCTAGGGCTGTGGAACGATTTCGTTTCCAGGAGGACGAAATAGACTTCGGGCCAAGCTGTTGGGATTTAGATACCCCTTGTTCATGAACTCCTGTATCTACTTATGGTTGACTCTAGATTGGCCCAAGATGAAACTATGCTCCACTGGAGCCAAAGATGTTGAATTTCCAATCGATTCGGTTATAGACACGCTCCTCGTTTCGTCTGACGAATTCGGATGTATCGGCGTCGGAGGCGGTACGGCGTCTGTCCTTTCATGCATCCCTCCCCAAGCTCCGAGAGAGCTATCGCAAGAGCCACTAGATCCGTCCGAGCTAGTAGAGAAAGACGTATTTGTCGTACTGCTGGAAGAGTTACTGGTAGCACCCCTTTCGCTTCCACTAGTCGCTTCCGTTGATGACACGATCTCTACCGAGCCATCCATCTAAACAGATGGTGAAATCACCAAACAAGCGAAACAAAAGAAAATCGAAACCAGTGAAAAGCAAGCAAGCAATAAGAAAGTACCTGAGCGAAAGCAAACAATGCCAAAAGCAGTACGTGAGCAAAAGCAAACAACACCAAAAGCTCTGAGCCAATTATAGAGGTGCAAAACGAGAGCGAAAACTGCGGAAGACCCTTGCGCTTGAAAGCAAAAACGACTGGTCAAGAGCCCGAGAGCACACCAACGGTGGTCGATGGGCGGCTATAAATAGCCCAACATCGGAAGACCAACCGACTAAAGATAAAGATGTCAACGGGCAAAAAAAAATCCACGTACACGTGAGCACCCGACCAGGTGGGCACGGATACGGGCGCAAACCTGTGCCCGCGGGCACAGGCGCAGGCATAGAGTTGTGCCCAATGGGCAAAGGTAAACGGGTAAAAAAGAGCATGCCCACATCCGCAAACCCACGAAACCCGCACTAATATGTGGGGCCACTGCGTAAGAGCTATATAATCTTTAGATTCTAGGGTTTTAGTTCACTCATCCGTCGTCCCAAATTCCCAATCCCATCCCACTCCCACCAGCTGACTAGGCGACCATCAGCCACCGTCACCCTCACGAGCTCACCCACGTGGCCACGCGACCAGTGATCCTAGCCTAACCAGTCCCCAACGCCGTTGCTCCTCCACTCTGACGGTCTGGCCTCCCTTAGACGGTCAGCCCCCCAGCCCCTAGTTACCAACTCGTGGCTCCCCCAGTTCCCCACAGCGGCTGGCCTCCCCCCTCTGACGCTGGTCGCCGGACACCGGCCTCCCCGCACCGAGGCTCCTTCATTGTCCGCCGTCCTCCCTGCTCCGAGGCTTCGACGCCAGCCTCCATCCTCCCTGCTCCGAGGCTTCGACCCAGGCCACCATCCCTGCCGTGCAGGCTGCCGTCTCCATCCCGCAGGCCGCTGCCATCTTCCCCGACAAGCAACTTCAAAAGGCAAGTTCACTTGTTCTTGATGCCTCCAAGCAGATCTTGTGCTTTTTGGTGCTTGTCTTCATATTGCAGATCTGCTATCTACACTTCAATGAACTAAAACGGTCTGATTCATAAACTGAAATGGTGATAAGCGACTCGTTGTTCTTGTTGTAAAACAAGCTCCTAATAACTTCATCAGGACTTATATTCAAGTAGCATATGCATTTAGTTGAATATGTATGCATGCCAGTCAGGAATAGCAAGACCGCAAGAGGTTACAAACTATGTTTTGTTTTGCTTCCTGGTTCTTTAATGGTCCAATTTTCAGTCTTTAAACATCAACCATTCATCCTTTAATTTATAGCTGCAACACAAGAACCTTCAACCAGACCTAGACCCAACTAGCAAAACCTAATTTATAACTGCAAAAAGAGATATTGAGAAGGGTTTGATTCATGACAGTCTCCACAGTGACATTTGGGTAATGAACTATATTATATAGGCTTGGAAATTTAGTTTGTGAGACATCTCTTGTTTTGAAAGTCCCACATCCTAGAAAATTGTCCCTAACCTTTTAGAAGACCTTTCCAAAATTGAGTTACATGCTTGCTATATTGCCCTTTTTGGAGAAGAGGCTGCTGGAAAATATGTTACAGAAGCCCAGGAATTGCTTACTAGTTTAATGAAACATTATCATGTGAAAGACTTTGTGGCTACATCCTCTGGTGGTGCCCCTTCTACAGTAAGTGCAGCTGTTGTGTTGTCCATATTAAAACCCCTTGCTACAAATAAGAAGACTACAAGCTTTGTTAGAAGTAAGAATGAGCTTGATCGCTACTTGGAAGAGGAAACTCTTCCTCATGATGAGAATGATTATTTTGATATCCTTGGCTGGTGGAAGTTAGAGGGAGCTCGTTATCCTACTTTGAGGATAATTGCTCGTGACATTTTGGCTATTCCAATCACCACAGTAGCTTCTAAATCGGCTTTCAGTACTAGTGGGAGGGTTTTAAGTGAGCATCGCAGTCGTCTTACTCCTAAAATGTTGGAAGCTTTGATGTGCAGCCAAAGTTGGCTTCGTCACAATCTCAAAGGTATAAAAATGTGCATTTACAATGAATTCTTTTCATTAATACATGGACTTTATACTGCAGCTACTAATGTTTGAACTTGAATGTAGATGAGGGTGATGGAAGGTTCAATAGCTTTTGGTCATGCCTTGAAGACAATGAAGAAGATCTGAAAGATGAATCTTGCATCACTAGAGCGGATTCCAACTAATTACTTGTTCATGTCTTTTATTTGCATCACTTGGAAGACTTTGCAGTTGAACAATGTGTACTTGTAATCTTGTATGGTAGGCCTGTAGTCCCTGTACTGTATTGTTGAATGTGTGGACCGTGGTGAACTATTGAACTGTGCTGTGTGATTTGTCATCTGTGATTGTGATAAATTGAGATTATGAACGTGTGATGAATAATTGAACGTTGTGATCTATTTATACTTTTGTCATTCTGTGTTAGCTGTCATCTATTTATACTTCTGGCGGGTATGCCCACGGGCAAAACATGCCCACGGATAGCGGGCGCGGGAGCATAGTGCTGCCCGTGGTGGGTGGTGGGCGCGGGCGCAGGCACAGATATCTTGTCGCGGGTGCGGGTTTGCGATTCCTATATCCACGCGGATTTTACCCGTTGCCATTTTTACAACCGACGCGGCCCAAGGGGCGCGGCATGAAGCCCAAGGGGAGCGTGCAATTAGCCGTTTCGCCCACGTCCCTATATATATATATATATATATATATATATATATATATAGAACTACTGTTCTGCAGCTGGCCATAGAATAACTTATTCTGTGGCCACTTTGAGTTACGATAATTACCATGCTAATTTACGAGATTACAGTAACTCCTTACTAAGTGATTTACTATAACATTATCGTAAATATCACCATGAGTTGTAGTAACACGAGTATCGTAAATGCATATTCATGTTATCGTAAATTGGTATAAATATTATCGTAAATCAAGGTGGCTATAGAATAAGTTATTCTATGGCCAGCTGCAGAATAGCCTTACCCTATATATATATACAAATAATAATAGTAATAAACAAATAAATAAAATAAAAACAAAAAAATAAAACAAAGAAATCAAATCGCTAGACGTTTCGTGCCTCGGGGGAAGGAGCCCGCGGCAGAAGCAACAGGCGAAACATGGTGCCCCCTATCGGCACAAATGGCGAAAGGGGACACCAAGGGGCTACCATTGGGGGATACCCTAGGGCTTGTTTCCCCCATACTTTTGGCTCTGGCTTTCGATGCATTCGTCCTGCCAGAAGGACTCTGATGCTTTCGGTGCATTCGTCCTGCCGGAAGGACTCCAATGCTTTCGGTGCATTCATCCTGCCGAAAGGCCTCTGACGCTTTCAAAGGATTCGTCTAGCCAGAAGGATTCCGGTGCTTTCGACACATTTGTCCTGCCAGAAGGACTCCGATGCTTTCGGTGCAATCGTCCTACCGAAAGGCCTCTGACGCTTTCGAAGGATTTGTCTGACTAGAAGGACTTCGGTGCTTTCAACTCATTCGTCCTACCAGAAGGACTCTGATGCCTTCGATGCTTTCATCCTACCAGAAGGGCCTCCAGGCTTCCATCGAATTTGCCCTGCCGAAAGGCCTCTAAGGCTTTCATCACCTCCGCCCCGCCGAAAGGCTCTTGAGTGTTCACTGACGCTTTTGCCCCTTTGGTAGCCGGCTAATTGTCATTGGTTGGAAGTTTGTTTTGTAGGGACGTCATCATCCGTGGCCTGTATTTCGCCAGAAGAGTCCAAGGGGTGGGGCCGACAGTGGACCCATAGAAGGAGGTCCATCGAGGTGGACTAGGTGGACCAAAAGTGCCTCGAAGAAGCAGAATATGCCTAAGGATCTGAGTAGTTAGGAGGGTATTCATGTCCTTATTGTAAGGAAAATGGACCCTTGGCCCATTTACTTTGGATTTTGGTGTTTGATGACTAACACAACCAAATTGGACTAACGAATTTGCAAGTGTTTGTTTTGTAGTTCAATAGGATGCAAGACGTGACTTGGACGAAGGCGATGTGATGATCCGATGATCAACACCTTAAGCAAGAACTTAGGAGCACAAGAAAAGACCCAAGAGATCAAGCAAAGTCCAAGCATGAAGATTGGAACCAAGCCATATGCAAGATCGTGAAGAAACGAGCTCGTAGAGGCGACCGGACGCTGGACCGGATACTGGTGGCTCGGCAGTCGAGATGACCGGACGCTAGACCGGTGGCTCGGCAGTCAGGACGATCGAACATTGGACCGGTGGCTCTACAGTCGAGACGACCGGACACGGGCGGTGAAACCAACCGGACGTAGGGAAGCAACGTCCGATCGAGTATAGAGAGGTTCTAGAATGGCGAAACTGTGACCGGACATGTCCGGTGGTAGGTGACCGGACGCTGGCAGCGTCCGATTAGTGGTTTGCGGTTCAACGGTCGGGACGACCGGACACGTCCGGTCAAGATGATTCAGCGTCCGGTCAGTAGCAGAATTGCAGGAGTTCGACCCCAACGGCTACTTTCTCAGTGGGGCTTATAAATACAAACCCCAACCGGCCATTTGGCAAGCGTGGAGCCAAGGAAACATACCAAGGGTGTTGATACACCATTTTAGTGATCTCCACTTGCATAGAGCTTAGTGATTCATTAGGTGATTAGCGTAGGTGCTTTGCAAAGTGCTTAGGTTGATTAGAACACCGCTCATGCGCTTGCTCTAGGTTTACGCCTAGTGTTTAGTGAGGTTTGCATACCTCTTACCACTCGGTGCTTGCGAGCACCATTGTTGTACATCAGAGGGGCTTGAAGTCTTGTGAGATCACACCAACCGCGTTTGTGGTGTGGCCGCCACCGTGTACTGGAGGGAACAAGGCCCACGGTGTTTTGGCCAAAAGCTTGATAGTGAAGACGGCGGGGAGCATCCAGGAGAGGCTTGCCGGAAGGCACGTTAGAGACCCACTTGCGCGTGGGGAAGGCCTGAAGCTATCCACGGAGTTACTCGACCGGGAGCTTGGCCCTTGTGAGGTATTCCTTGCGAGGGGCTCCAACGAGGACTAGGGGGAAGCTTGCACGCTTCTCAATACCTCGGTAAAAATACCGGAGTCGTCGACGGGAGTTTGCATATCTCTACCTTGCTCTTTAGCTTCCGCATTTACATTGTTTATATTACTTGTTTTGTGGTAGAGATAGCAACTCACTAGCAAAACCATAGTTGCACATTTAGATAGTTCATCTATTGCATAGGTTTTGCTAGAGTTAGAAAAAGAGGCCATAGTTTTGGAGTTAGAATTTTAAGTTGCCTAATTCATCCCCCCCTTTTAGGCGTCATGGTCCCTTCAATTGGTATCAGAGCTGGTTGGCTCAATTTGGACCTTTGGCTTAACCGTCGTTGAGCCGACGCTATTTAGAGTGGTTGGGATGGATACCGCTAGGCCTTCGCACTTTGACGACACTAACTTCCCATACTATAAAGCTAGAATGGATTGCCACCTTGAGATAGTTGATTTGGGTGTATGGAGAGTCACTCGTGACAGGATGAAACCCATCAAGAATCTTGAAAATCCCACAAAGAGTGATGAAAAAGAAATACACTTCAATGCTAGAGCTAAAAATTGCTTGTTTGAATCACTTAGTGTGGATGTTTTTAACCAAGTATTCACTTTAAATACAGCACATGAAATTTGGTCAAAACTCCAAGAGCTCCATGACGGCACAAGCAATGTCTATGAGCAAAAACATTGTCTAGCAAAGCAAAACTATGATTCCTTTACTATGAATGATGATGAGCTTGTTCGTGATATGTATTCTCGTTTGAATCTAATTATCAATGAGCTCCATTCTATAGGATTATTAAAGCTAGATGATGCGGACATCGTGAGGAAGATCATCTCTGTGCTACCACAAAAGAAATATACAAGCATCATCACCATCCTTCACAACATGGAGGACTTGAGCAACATGACCCTGGGCATAGCCATTGGCAAGTTAGTGGCATTTGAAATGTCACGTAAGATGGGTCAAGAAGAAGCTTCTTCATCAAGCAAAGGCAAAGCTCTCGCTTGTAGTGAGAAAAAGAAGATGAAGGGCAAGCAAGTTGAGACAAACTCAAGCTCAAGTTCCTCAAGTGAAGATGAAGAAGAAGATGAGGACGATGATGATGATGATGAAGATTCAAGTGATGATCAATCTCCCTCCTCCACCTCTGATCTTGATGAAGAATTAATCAAAGTGATCAAAAAGGTGGAGAAGATGATCTAAAGGCTCAATGTCAAGGGTGTGCCCATCCAAATTTAAGATTTCATTTTCACAAATCAAAGAAAAGAGCAAAGAAAGAGAGGATGTTATGGATGTGGCGAGTTGGGGCACTTTATGGAAGTTTGTCCAAACAAGCCCACACCCAAGACAAAGAAGAAGGCATGCAAGAACCAAGCCCTCACATCAATAAGATCATGGGATGATTCTTCAAGTGAAGAAGAACCCCATCATAAGAGGCGAGGCCGCAAGCACTCATCATCAAGCTCTTCTCGTGTGTGCCTTATGGCATGAGGTAACGAAAGCTCTTCCTCTAGTGAGAGTGATAGTGATGATGATATGCCTTCTTATCATGAACTTGTGTAAGAAAATCTTAATTATGCTAAAGCTTGCACTAGTCAACAAAAGAAGCTCAAAAGTTTAAAAGAAAAGCTAGATAGTTCACAAAAAGCGTACAAAAACTTGCTTGAACAATATGAGAACTTTGCTAATCTCAATGTTGAACTATCTACTAAAATTGAGAAACTTAAGACTAGTGCAACAACAAATGCATGCACAATCAATGATGAGCAACTCTTAAAGAAAAATAAAAAATTAAAAGAAAGGTTAGCTAGCTCACAAGAAGCATATAATAGTTTGCTTGCTAAAATGGAAACCATGTGCAAACATTGTGATAAGCTAACTAATAAAGTTGCTAATCTTGAAGCCATTAGCACAACCCCCACCAAGGCATCTAAAAGGAAAAGTTCTATCTTTAACATGTCTAAAAAGGATGCCTCTACTTCTTGTAATGATTTATGTTTAGACTCACCTTTGTGCAACCAAGTTTGTGTTGAGAAAGTTGTTGTAGATACATGCACACAAGAGGTTGCAAAGGAGAATGAGCAACTCAAGCAAGAAGTAGCTCGCCTCACCAAGGACTTGACTCAAGTGAAAGGCAAGGCGAAGCAAACCCAACTTCATCAAGATAACACCATCAAGGGAGTGAAGAAGCTTGATGAAGGACAAACCATGATTTGTTACGTGTGCCACAAGGAAGGTCACAAGTCCTATGAGTGCAAGGTGAAGAATGGGGGAGGAGCAAAGAAGAAGGAGAAAAAGCAAACAAGCAAGCTCTCCAACACCTACATCAACAAGGTGGACAAGAAGGCCTCCACACCTTATCTCTTGAAGAAGAAGAAAAATGACAAGGTGGTGGCCATCAAGGTGAACAAGCAAGCCAACAATGGGGTCAAACGCTTTTGGGTGCCAAAGGAAATCATTTCAAACATGAAGAGCACCAAGAAGGTTTGGATCCTGAAAGGGAAGTGAGAAGTCCATTGGACTTCGGGCAATTTGGAGACTTGGCAAAGTGTGGGTGCATTTCATGGGGTGCATCATGATGGACAAAATCATTGCCAAGTGGGTTAGTGAATACTATAGACCCAAATTTCCCTTCCCATGTTAGGTAACTAGATGTTATTACTTTTTAATTGGTACATCTTTCAATTGGTATTTCTTACAAATTGATATCTTAAGCATCTAGTTACTCTTCATGCCTAGGTTTGCATTTGCACGCTTATATCTTTCGTCATGCATACACTAGGTATATCTTATGGTAGGCTTGCTCGGTCTCTTTCTTATTCCTTGGAGCAATCCTATATGGTTTAAAATTGTTTAGGAGCACGGCACATAGCTTGTCTTACTATTGTTCATCTAATATGTGCCAAAGTCCAAATTGTAGATAATCTCTCCCGAATATCTATTTTGAAAATGATTCTCACATTCATGAGATGTCATCTTTCAAGTGGTATTTTTTATTCTAAAATCAATGTGCATGATTTCTACAAAGTATTCTACATGTGTGTGCACATTTTTAGGGGGAGTAATTCTACAACTTGGATGCTTTGAGACTAACACTTTTTCAAATTGTATCAATTTTTCAAACCTATCACCTGTGTAGTAGTCTCATTGTAAGGAAATTGGAGTCCCCGGAGTTAAGCATCATTCTTCAATTGGCATCATCATGTTGATTTCATTTCATATTTATATGCTTTCTCCATGCATTATATAGATTAAACTCTCTTGTGCAATAAATTGCTAATTATGCATATGCTTTGCTTCCTACCATATGTATGCATACATTTAGGGGGAGCTTAGTCTATATAATGTGAGAGTCAAATTTTGTGATCCATTTCACTCTATACACAAAGGATCACGAAATTTGACCCTCCCTTGTGCTACTAATGTCTTTCTTTTCGGTGTTTGATGCCAAAGGGGGAGAATTTGAAGGACCAAAGGCAAGCATCAAGTTGATGTCTACAAGTGGTAATGGTCCGAGAAAGGGAGGAAAGTGGATTATGGATTAGTCTAAGTAATTGTAAAATTTATAGGAATCCATAATGCCACATGGGGATTTTTGCAAGGGCAAGATAACATTTCATTTAGTTTTAATTGGTATCTTACAATTGATTTCAATTGGTATCCCTTAATATCATATATAATTTCAATTGGTATCTTTAAGTATCAAATAAACTTGCCCTTTGCATTGCATCCTAGCAAGTAGGTAGTTTTTAACTTCCAAATTCTTATTATTTGCTTGCTTTGGTCGTGTTGGCTTCAATCACCAAAAAGGGGGAGATTGTAAGAAAAATGGACCCTTGGCCTATTTACTTTGGATTTTGGTGTTTGATGACTAACACAACCAAATTGGACCAATGAATTTGCAAGTGTTTGTTTTGTAGTTCAATAGGATGCAAGACGTGACTTGGATGAAGGCGATGTGATGATCCGATGATCAACACCTTAAGCAAGACCTTAGGAGCACAAGAAAAGACCCAAGAGATCAAGCAAAGTCCAAGCATGAAGATTGGAACCAAAGCCGTACGCAAGATCACGAAGAAACGAGCTCGCAGAGGCGACCGAACGCTAGACCGGTGGCTCGGCAGTTGGGACGACCGGATGCTGGACCGGTGGCTCTACAGTCGGGACGACCAGACGTGGGTGGCGAAACCAACCAGATGCAGGGAAGCAGCGTCCAATCGAGTACAGAGAGGTTCTAGAACGGCAAAACTACGACTGGACGTGTCCGGTGGTAGGTGACCGGACACTGGCAGCGTCCGATCAGTGGTTTGCGGTTCAACAGTCGGGACGACCAAACGCGTCCGGTCAGGACGATTCAGCGTTTGGTTAGTAGCAGAATTGCGGGAGTTCGACCCCAACGGCTACTTTCTCAGTGGGGCTTATAAATACAACCCCCAACCGGCCATTTGGCAAGCATGGAGCTGAGGAAACATACCAAGGGTGTTGATACACCATTTTAGTGATCTCCACTTGCATAGAGCTTAGTGATTCATTAGGTGATTAGCATAGGTGCTTTGCAATGTGCTTAGGTTGATTAGACCACCGCTCATGCGCTTGCTCTAGGTTTAGGCCTAGTGTTTAGTGAGGTTTGCATACCTCTTACCACTCGGTGCTTGCGAGCACCATTGTTGTACATCGGAGGGGCTTGAAGTCTTGCGAGATCACACCAACCGCTTTTGTAGTGTGGCCGCCAACGTGTACCGGAGGGAACAAGGCCCGCGGTGTTTCGGCCGGAAGCTTGATAGTGAAGACAGCGGGGAGCATCCGAGAGAGGCTTGCCGGAAGGCACGTTGGAGACCCACTTGCGCGTGGGGAAGGCCCGAAGCTATCCATGGAGTTACCCGACCGGGAGCTTGGCCCTTGCGAGGGATTCCTTGCGAGGGGCTCCAACGAGGACTAGAGGGAAGCTTGCGCGCTTCTCGATACCTTGGTAAAAATACCGGAGTCGTCGACAGGAGTTTGCATATCTCTACCTTGCTCTTTAGCTTCCGCATTTACATTGTTTACATTACTTGTTTTGCGGTAGAGATAGCAACTCACTAGCAAAACCGTAGTTGCACATTTAGATAGTTCATCTATTATATATGTTTTGCTAGAGTTAGAAAAAGAGGCCATAGTTTTGGAGTTAGAAATTTAAGTTGCCTAATTTACCCCCCCCCCCCTCTTAGGCATCACGATCCCTTCACTTGTGAAGCATACGGATGGGTATAAAAAAGGCCCCTCATGTACATTGTAAAAAAAGAAGAGGAATGAAACCCTGATTCTTGGAGTCACTTATGAGTGCCTTTCGTTCTTCCTGTCCCTTTCGGTCGATTGTATTTCTACTTTCGGTTACTTGAGCGACAACCCATTGTTCAAAGGCTGAGGCCTAAAACAATACCCCATGTGCCGCGCCGGGCGATGGTTGGAGCGGATCCTCAGGTCGCCGCTCCCCCTGTGCCGTGGTGGGCTATGGGTGTCACTACTACACAAAATCTTTTAGACAGTGTTTCACAAATGGGCTCCAAGGTGGTTGGCCTAGTTGCCAGCCTTGGTTATTCGAGGCAGGGCAGCCAGGCCAGCAACCACCTTGGTTAATCCTTAACCGAGGTGGACACTGTAGTGAAACTGCCTCGGTTAATGATTATTAACCGAGATGGTTGCCCTAACATAACTGCCTCCGTTAATCATCATTAACCGAGGCGGTTGTCTTAGGGCAACTGCCTCGGTTAATCAATTAACCATTGAAAGAAACTCTACTACTACACTCTTACATCACTGCTACTACACTCCTACACTACTACTACTCCTACAAATCTAATACTACACTCCTACAAGTGTACTACTACACTCCTACAACACTACTACTACAACAACTCTACTACTACCCCTACAACTCTACTCCTACACTTCTACTACTCCTACAACTCTACTACTACTCCTTCACTTCTACATTACACCCACTACTCTATTACTCCTACACCACCACCACCACTACTACTACTACTACTACTATGAATTTTGAAAAGCATTAGAAATTAAATTTCAATTTTAAAATGCTGTAAAATCAAAATAATCGAGGAACTAAATGAAATGTCAAAAATGAAAAATCTTAACCAAGGCGGGCGCCCTAATCCGGCCGCCTCGGTTAATGATTAACCGTGGCGGGCACCCTAGAGCAACCGCCTCGGTTCATCATCGTCTATATATACCGCCCCTCTCCTTCGAATTTTTCTAAGTTCTTCACTGGTTTCCAATCAACCTCGAAGGGCTATCCAATTTTTTCGCCACCGCTGCCGACGCGAAGTCAGGGCAAAACCCTAGCTCCGGTCGCCGCGCCACCCGTCCCTCTTCCCTAGCTCCATCCGTCTCCCCGGCTCCATCCATCGTACACCAGGAACCCTAGTGCGGCTGTCTTCTCCGACTCTGTCCATCTTCCCTAGCTCCGTCCCTCTTCCCTAGCTCCATCCACCATACACTGGGAACCCTAGTGCGGCTATCTTCTCTGACTCCATCCGTCTTTCTTGGCTCCGTCCCTCTTCCCCGGCTCCATCCGTCTTCCCCGACTTCGTCCGGCGTCGTCCGAGGTTCATTGATCCCCTTTACTCCCTGTGATGCCGGAGCCTGTCTATGATGCCAAATTGTTTTGAATTGAGATTATGCTACCTCTTTTGAATTGAGATTATGCCTGTCATTGTTCATTATTATGCTGCCTATGATGCCAAAATATTTTTCTGAGCAAATGCCACTGCCTGTGATGCCAAAATATTTTTGCTGAGCAAACGACACTGCCTGAGATGCCAAATTATTTCAATTGAGATTATGCTGCCTATTTTGAATTGAGATTATCTGAGCACATGCCTAATTTTAAATTGAGCACATTATGTGAGCAAGAGAGTTCTATTGCTGATTTAGCCACTTTGGTGGCTTTGATCCTTACTACTAATGCTACTTTGGTGGCAAATTATCTTCTCTCCTGTTTTGAATGCCAAATTATTATCTATTGGCAAATACTTAATTATTATCTGAGCAGATGCCTATCTCCTCTGCTTAATTATTATCTATTTTGGTGGAATTGAGATTATGCTGCTACTCTGCTACTCTATGCTGCACTACTCCTCTACTCTACTACTACTACTACTACTACTACTACTACTACTATTACTACTACTACTACTACTACTACTTATACTTTACTACTACTCCTACACTACTACTACTGCTGCTACTGCTACTACTACTACTACTACTACTACTACTACTACTACTACTACTACTACTACTACTACTACTACTACTACTAATACTAATACTAATACTCCTACACTTCTACTCCTCTATTCTACTACTACTACTACTCCTACGCTACTACTACTCCTACTCCTCCTCCTCCTCCGCCTCGGTTAAGTTTCCTATACTATATATGCTTTGACTGAATTTGAGCTTCTTTGTGGCATGTGCAATGATGAACTGTTTAAACTTTTAAAAATGTGTTGAGGCAGTGGCATTTGCAATGATGTGAACCCTTTTATGCTGAGGCAGTGGCTATGATGATCAAATGCCCCCTACTGGTAATAAGCTCCTAAACTAGGATGGCTTGTACGTAAGCAACCAGTTTAGAAGTGATGGGATGACAATGGAGCGAATCTGAGCCAACTATGTACATGATTTCTTTATATATGTTTTGAGATGAATATAGCATTGGGTTTATATAATTATGAAATATTCCTATAACTCAATATATTTCTTTATATATTGAGTTTAGTGAGAAGAGATGGCTGGACGTCGTCTTCCTCCGTCGGAAGTCATAGGTTTCAGCGGTTATGTATCATGGAGGGGATTTCATCCAGTGTTGCCTGATGTACCGTTTAATCGTCCAAGCATAGTAAGCAACTCTATACGTTTCCAATAAATTAATGTTTAGAATAGGCTAGTATAATTATATTTTCTGATACGTATATATATCTTATTCTTAAATGTACCGTAGGTAATTGACCCAGTCATTTGGCTTAAAGAGACGCTCTCAAATTTTGGGGTTCAAAAAGTGGTTGTTCACACCTTTCATGTGGATAATGGTCCATTAATGCAATGTCGAATTGGTTTTTCCATTGCCTCTAGGAGGGGTAGAGGCATTGTACAAATCTCAGAACTAGGAATAAAGGCACCGTAGCAGACTGTTGCACAAAAATATGCTGTCGTTGCATGTGTAACTAAGCCTGCCAATATTGGGTACACCCTGCCTACACTATCCACTGTGCTGATACAAACTATAAATGCGGGTATGCGTCATGATGTTCAGGGCTTTTATGCTAGGATTGCTCGGAGCAACCGAAGTGATGTGGTAAAGTCAAAGTCGAACTCATATCTTATGTCTAGATTTGATGTATGATGCAAAGCTTGGTTCTCATAACATTTTTCTTGCCAACATCTATAGGTTGATGACTATGACTTAACCTACAAAGGGTGCAGTTTTGAAGCCATTCTAAACCAGACTATGTATCAGTTGGGTTATGATTGGAAATATGCTCATGAATCACCAACACTCACTATGGAAGGATTTCAAGCAAAGCTACTTGCGACTAAGAGGGGAGACCCACCGACTTCTCGAGCACCGTTAAACGTCGTTAGTAGACCCTGTGCTCGTAGTTGTGAAGCAAAGGATGGTGCTCTAGTGAATGCATTAGTTTTCATCAATGATATTTTTGGATACCACATCGGTGACCTACACTTCACTGAGTTGATAATACAAGAAAGTCAACTTCATTAGGTTGCTGATGACCTTAGCTGCTGATGTACGAAAGATTCGTGTTTGTGATGAAACAACGACGATGAAGAGACTTCAGTAATGTAATAACTTAATGTCGTTCGTGGAACGAGAATGAATGTAATATATGCTTGTCATATATTTTCTGCTTTATCTGTGGTTTCATTAGTGAAATTTTAAATTCAAATTTAAATTCTAATTTGAAAAAGCTTTTTTTAAATCTAAAAATCATTAACCGAGGCGGGCAAATAGTAAAAACAGCCTCGGTTAAAATCTTAACCAAGGCGGTCGAGTAATAAAAACCGCCTCGGTTAATCGATTAACCGAGGCGGTTAGCCAACCACCTCGGTTAAGGCCACGATTAACCGCGACCTTTGCACTGAGGCGGTTGGCTTGCCCGCCTCGGTTAAGCAATTTCGCCCGCCTCGGTTAAGTTTCCTGTAGTAGTGTGTGGTTGTGCCGCGGCGGGCTGAGCTGCGTCGAGCTGTGGGTGTGGGGGAGTGCTGTTGTTCTTCTGTAAGTGTACTTTGTCGTTTTTGTTGATGTTTCTTTTTTTCTTTTTCTTTTCTTTTTTTACCGTTGATTTGAGGAGTTGTTGCAGCTGGGCGTGCTGCCTTTGCTTGGGCGCCGATGTCAAGGCCGGGACCCAGAAGGGAAGGGAGATTAGGGGTTGGGGGCGGGGGTGGCCGGGTGGGTTGTGTGGCGAAGGCTAAGGCGAGTCGAAGTCGACCATGTCCTGCACGACCCAGGCACCCAGCCATATGTGTGGCATGCTGCCGCCTCGTTCTCTTCTCGCACCTGATGTGGCGCGACGTGCTGGCGGTCCATGCAGGAGACGCGCCAGTGCTTTTGTTTAATAATTGATTAATTGATGATAGGTTCAGGGGCGGATCTACAGGGTACACCAGGTATGCACTGGCATACCCTACAGGTCTAGCATGTATAGAGTATATATACATGTATATTTATTTGTAGTAAAACAGAAAAACTTGCAAAATAACTAACTGAGGCTGCGTCGTGCGGCGTGAGGCCTTTTCACTTTCGAGGCCCATGACCTCACCCAGTGACACGGCCTATACCAGCTACGGGCCAGCCTATGGCCACACGACGTTACTTGGAAGGACCCCACACGACAGGACTTTATGGTAGGAGTCCATCGATCCAATGCCGCCGTCTCCGATCAACGAAGCCGTACACACGGTCAGGCGAGGCTACGAGGACACGACGGTCAGATTGAGGATCCTCCCCAGCTACTTCGCTACTGCTGGTCGGCTGCTGTGCGTGCGCGACTAACGTGCTAGGCATAGATCTCGACTGCTAGCTACCGAGGTATTCCATCTCTGCTTTTGTCTCTTCTCTTTTATTTTATGTAAAAACATAACGCCTATTGATATTGCTAGGCAACGGCAATTGTTGATAGGGTATTTTCTACAATGGTTTAGTGAAAGCAAAATTAAGAATTTGTTAAGAGGCATTTTTAAGTGAATAAAGATAATATAATTGAAACATTCACATTCCTTAGAAAACAGTTTAAAAAGTCAGATGAGTAGTATGATAAGTCTCTTACATACTCTCTTTTATGTTTATATTTAGGACTGTTAATATGACATTTGAACTATTTATATTAAAATTTATGTCTTTCAGTTTCATGCTTATCATGTAATTTAGTGTGTGTGTATCAAATTACGTTTAATTTTATAATTATTACCGAATTGAGAAATGGTTTTACCGAATTATATATGAAAATTTTCACTAATACAGAGACGGGCTTTACTCCCGGTGGGGAACCCTCTTTAGTCCCGGTTCCCCACCCGGGAGTAAGCATCCGGGACTAAAGGGGGTCCTTTAGTTCCGGGTCAGGAACCGGGAATAAAGGGGGGACCTTTAGTCCCAGTGGGTAACACCAACCGGGACTAAAGGTCCTCCCAGCTTTAAAAAAAAATAATACCTCCCACCGCTGCGTCCCATGAGATTCGAACCTAAGACCTCATGCATTGCCTCGCGCATAGCTTACCACCCCACCTACACAACACATCTGACAATAGATGGGATGCTTTCCTTTTGAACTAACCCACCGGGGGACCTTTAGTCCCGGTTGATGGCTCCAACTGGGACTAAATGGTCCTTTAGTCCGGGTTGGTGTTACCAACCGGGACTAAAGGGTCTACCTTTAGTCCCGGTGGATGTTACCAACCAGGACTAAAGGTTGAGGACTTTTAGTCTCGGTTGGTGGCTCCAATCGGGAGTAAAGGTCCACCTTTAGTCCCGGTTGGTGTCTCCAACCGGGACTAAAGGTCCCCTGCCACTGTGCCGAGCGCAGTAGCCGTTGGCCAGGGACCTTTAGTCCCGGTTGGAGACACCAACCGGGACTAAAGGTCTCTCTAGTCCCGGGTGCAAAAAATATCGGGACTAGAGTCCATTTTAGCCTCGGATGAAAGGTCTGTTCTCTAGTAGTGTTTTGGACGGCATACCCTGAGTTCAAATCCTGGATCCGCCACTGGATAGGTTACTGGTGCCGGTGCAATTAGGGGTGGTAGGGTTTAGCGCATCGCTTCTCCAATTCGATATTGGTCATTTGATAATAGGCTGCTAATTACAGTGCTTATGGATGTTGTTTGGCGCTCAATTGTTGTCTATGACATCCTTGTACGTCCAGCTCAGCTCAGCTCAGCTCTGTAAAACATGATAGCCTCGTTAGCCTGATAAGTCACTGTTAGTAAATCACACTGCATGCAATATTTCCATCGTAAGGATTTAGAACGTATCCAGCATTTGTTTTTGTTGTGACATGGGAACGGTGTGTCCTTTCTTTTTTTCATTGGCATGCAATTGTTTGTTTTGTTTTACCCAACGGAAGATATGCATGAAGAGAAAACACAACGGTTCCTGCTAGTAATTTTCTAAATAATGCTGTGAGACTGTATTTACTTCTTGTTTTTTTTTTGTGTGTTTAACTGCAAAATTGATTGACCTGGCTAGCTAATTGTTTCGGAACAATAAACTTGAGATTTGGTATATCTGTGTGAATGGTGAAGAAGTGTCAATAATCTCTAAAGTGGTTGTGGTCGTCTATGTACCGCTATATAGAAATAGCTGTACTGATTTTCCTTTTTTGATTTTATACTACATCATCTGAATTGGTTAGTTGAATTTGGATGCTGATTGTATTGTTGTTCCGTATAATTTTTCTTTTGTTCACACTCTGAAAAGGAGGTTGTTATGCAGGATAGTGTCGTGGAGTAGTGCTTTTTCTTTTGAGTGTTAATAAGTCCGTGCTCTTGTAAAGCTGGCATCCCAGCAAAACTTGTTACTTTTGTTCTTCAGCTTTCAATAGAAGCTGGGCCTTTTGCCTTTGGTCTAAAAAAAAAGTGAAGTACAGTGTCAAGTGTAGTGCTTGCTGTCTGGCGACGACTTGGCAGGTGGTTGGAGAGCTGCAGATCGAGGGGGATGCCTCCTGGTGTGATGATGAGTGGCAGGAGTCGAACTCGAAGCAGGTGGCGGGGCGCGTGCGCGGCGCCGCTGCTGCTGCTGCGGCGGTGCGCGCTCGTCATGGCATGCGTGGGCGGCGCGCTGGCCGTGGACGCGCAGGGCGCGGCGCTGCTGGCGTGGAAGCGCACGCTGCGGGGCGGCGCGGAGGCGCTGGGGGACCGGAGGGAGTCCGACGCGTCGCCGTGCCGGTGGACGGGGGTGTCCTGCAACGCGGCGGGCCGGGTCACGGAGCTCAGCCTGCAGTTCGTCGACCTGCACGGCGGCGTCCCCGCCGACCTGCCCGCTTCCGCCGTGGGCGCCACGCTGACGCGGCTCGTGCTCACGGGCACCAACCTCACGGGCCCCATCCCGCCGCAGCTCAGCAACCTCAAGAACCTGCTGCTGTGGCAGAACAACCTCGTCGGCGTCATACCGCCGGAGCTCGGGGCGTGCGCGGGGCTCACCGTCATGGACCTGTCCATGAACGGCCTCACCGGCCACATCCGGGCGTCGCTCGGGAACCTGACGTCGCTGCAGGAGCTTCAGCTCAGCGTGAACAAGGTGTCCGGCCCGATCCCGGCCGAGCTCGCGCGCTGCACCAACCTCACCGACCTCGAGCTCGACAACAACCAGATATCCGGCGCCATCCCCGCTGAGATCGGTAAGCTCACGGCGCTGCGCTTGCTCTACCTCTGGGCCAATCAACTCACGGGGAGCATCCCGCCGGAGATCGGCGGCTGCGCGAGCCTCGAGTCGCTCGACCTGTCGCAGAACGCGCTCACCGGGCCCATCCCGCGGTCCCTCTTCCGGCTGCCGCGGCTCTTCAAGCTGCTGCTCATCGACAATACCTTCTCCGGCGAGATACCACCGGAGATTGCCAACTGCACGTCGCTCGTCCGGTTCCGTGCAAGCGGCAACCACCTCGCCGGCGCGATTCCTCCCGAGGTTGGTAAGCTTGGCAACCTCAGCTTCTTTGACCTGAGCTCGAACAGGTTGTCAGGCGCCATCCCGGCGGAGATCTCCGGGTGCCGGAACCTCACGTTCGTTGACCTCCACGGCAATGCCATCGCCGGAGTTTTGCCTCCGGGGCTGTTCCACGACATGCTCTGGCTGCAGTACCTGGACCTGTCGTACAACTCCATCGGCGGTGCGATCCCGTCGGACATCGGCAAGCTCGGCTCGCTCACCAAGCTCGTCCTTGGCTGGAACAGGCTCACGGGCCACATACCTCCGGAGATCGGTTCCTGTTCACGGCTCCAGCTCCTGGACCTCGGCGGCAACACGCTGTCCGGCGCGATACCGGCGAGCACCGGCAAGATTCCCGGGCTGGAGATTGCTCTCAATCTGAGCTGCAACGGCTTGTCTGGCGCGATACCCAAGGAGTTCGGTGGCCTCGTGCGGATTGGCGTGCTCGACGTGTCGTACAACCAGCTCTCCGGTGATCTCCAGCCTCTGTCCGTGCTCCAGAACCTCGTGGCCCTCAACGTCTCCTTCAACGACTTCACCGGCCGCGCGCCCGCGACTGCGTTCTTCGCGAAGCTGCCGACGAGCGACGTGGAGGGCAACCCAGGCCTGTGCCTCTCGCGGTGCCCCGGCGACACCAGCGAGCGCGAGCGCGCGGCCCGCGTCGCCACCGCCGTCCTGGTGTCCGCGCTCGTCGCCCTCCTCGCCGCCGCGGCGTTCCTCCTCGTCGGCCGTCGCAGACGTTCCTCGTCGGTGTTGTTCGGCGGCGCGCGCTCCGACGACGACGGCAAGGACGCCGAGATGCTGCCGCCGTGGGACGTGACGTTGTACCAGAAGCTGGAGATCAGCGTGGGCGACGTGGCGCGCAGCCTGACGCCCGCGAACATCATCGGGCAGGGCTGGTCAGGGTCGGTGTACCGCGCGAGCGTGCCGTCCACGGGCGCGGCCATCGCCGTGAAGAGGTTCCGGTCGTCCGCCGAGGCGTTCGCGTGCGAGGTCGGCGTGCTGCCCCGGGTGCGCCACCTCAACATCGTGCGGCTCCTCGGGTGGGCCGCCGGACGCGCCTCCTCTTCTACGACTACCTCCCGAACGGCACCCTCGGCGGCCTGCTGCACAGCACCGGCGGATCCACCGGTGGTGCCGTGGTGGAGTGGGAGGTGCGGCTGTCAATCGCCGTCAGCGTGGCCGAGGGCCTCGCGTACCTGCACCACGACTGCGTGCCGGCGATCCTCCACCGCGACGTCAAGGCCGACAACATCCTCCTCAGCGAGCGGTACGAGGCGTGCCTCGCCGACTTCGGCCTCGCCAGGGTCACCGAGGACGGCGCCAACTCGTCGCCTCCGCCGTTCGCCGGGTCGTACGGGTACATCGCTCCCGGTAAGCCAGCCGCCTTTTTTCCCCTTCCCTTATAGTACTGCAATGCAATCCCGGTCGTTCGTTACAACTTAGTACAAGAAGCTGACGGTTGTGATTTGGTCCCTCCCTCCCTCCCTGGCCTCCCGCGCGCAGAATACGGGTGCATGACCAAGATCACGACGAAGAGCGACGTGTACAGCTTCGGGGTGGTGCTGCTGGAGGCCATCACGGGGCGGCACCCGGTGGAGGCGACGTTCGGGGAGGGGCGGAGTGTGGTGCAGTGGATGCGCGAGTACCTCCACCAGAAGCGCGACCCCGCGGAGGTGATCGACCAGCGGCTGCAGGGGCGACCGGACACTCAGGTGCAGGAGATGCTGCAGGCGCTCGGGATCGCGCTGCTGTGCGCCAGCGCGCGGCCCGAGGACCGGCCGACCATGAAGGACGTGGCGGCGCTGCTGCGCGGCCTCCGGAGCGACGACGGTGCCGAGGCGCGGAAGGTCAGCGGCGGCGGCGGCGGGTGCGGGGCCGGGGCGAGGCTGCTGGACTCGGCCAGGTGGGCCGCTGCGGCCTCCTCCCTTGCCAAACCCACGGCCCAAGCCCAGTCGCAGTCCACGTCCAGCTCGTTGGCGTACTAAATGTAATAGCGTCGCCGACCTAACTCAGAAGAGGACCGCGCCGCCCATGGTGGCTTCGTCTTCATCCAATTGGCTCTGACATGGTGACATTGACTGGACGTCGTCGAGCCTAGCTATGAACCGTCGGCGTACAAACGAACCGCCGCTCGCCGCCAAGGCAAGGCGGTGTAGAAGGAGCGGCGGACGCTCACTGCAACCACCTGTTAGATTGATCTCCTAACCAATAAGTCCAACGGCTTATTGGGCCTTGGTCACGCGCTCTGATCGGGGGCGCCCAACCTTACATGGTTGGTGGGCCCCCGTCGCACTGCGCTATATAAAGAGGTGGGGGCCGGCGGCTCAAAGCACGAGGTTCGCCGTGAGCCACAAACCCACCGACAAACCCTAGACCGATCTAAGAGGGCGCGCAGCCAGCGACGGGAAGCTCCGCTGACTCTCGCCGTCGTCACTGCTACGCCCCGTCTGCACTGCATCGACGTCCGTGCAACCTCTACTCCACCCGTCGCTGCCCGTGTGCTGCCTCCATCAACGAACCAGTGATGGCCAGCTCAACCGCGACTTCATCCGAAGGCTCAGGTTCAACACCAGCATCTCTACCCTATCTCCCACTCTCTACTTGTTCTAGTTCATCATGTTCAACAGCAAACTGTCTAGATCTACCCTAGTCGATCCACAGTTTACTACAATGGTACCGGAGCCTTTTTCTAGCGGTAGATCTGGATCGGGGAAAGAAAGAAATCGAACCCTAATCCTCAATCGGGTACGGGAAAAGTGAGAACAGATTGAGACATGGTCTCGACATCCTAACCCTAACCAAGGAAGGGGACTGACTGAGAAACAAAAGAACCGCGCCGGGATCCGGCGACCGCTCGGTGACTGACTGAGAAAAAGAAATAAACCGATTTCAAATCGGGGGGAAGAAGAAAACAGTTACGTCCCCAATCCTAACCCTAACCCTAATCGGGAAATCATGCAAAATCCGAATCAAAGAAACCGGAAAAGGATGAAAAGGATCCCGATCTCGGATCGGATCAGAAAGAACCCTAACCCTAGAAATGAAACCCTAACCCTAGATCGGGTTTTGGGGAAGGAAAAGGATGAAGAGGGGAACCTACCCGGTCCTCCCGACACCGCCGTCGCGCGGAAAGCTACCACCGTGCGGGCGGTGATCACCGCCGCCATGGTTGGCGAGCGGATAGAGGCCCGGCTCGGCCGTGGCTCAGGACAGCGGTCCAATGCCGCTCGACGGCGGCGCGCTCTGCCATGGGCGAGCGCGCGCACCGGCGAGGGGCTTGGCACCGGTGTCGTCCTCCCTTCTTCTCCGGTGACGAGGTGGCCGCGCGCTCCCTTCGTCTTCGCTACCATCGCCATGGGAGAGGAGAGGAGAAAGAGAAATGGTCTAGGGTTTTCGGGGGGGGGGGGGCGCGGCCGGCCGGGCTTTTGATGCCCCGAGCTGTGCGTTCCACCGCTCGATCTGGATCAACGGCCACCAGCGCATCGGGCCACATTCAGCCCAGGCGCGAAAGGGCGCAAGGTCGAATTCCCGGCCCAGGCCCAGGTTGCGGCCTGGGCGCGGGGGTGCGCTGGCGCGCGCGGCTGGGCCGAGGGAAGCTGGGCTGGGACAGCAGGCGCGCGCGGCTGGGCCGGGTGCGCTGACGGGCGCGCGTGTGAACAGGCCATGGGCCGTTTTTGCTGGGCCGCGCAAACTGATTGATGGATCGGGCCGAAATGGCCAAATAAATAGTAAAGTCACAGTTTTGTTTTTTCTTATTTTCTAGAAAATAATTTGATCAATTTGAATTGAATTTTTTGTGATAATTTTCTGTACAAAATTTATCCAACGATAATTTTGTTCAGTAAATAGTAAAGTTGCTTCTAAAAAATAGGAAAATGATTATTGAATGTTAATTTTTCCGCTGCGTATTTAAAGTAATTATGGACTTTTAATTAAATTCGAACCAACGGGAGAATTTGATTTTAAGAGCCAAGAGATTAAAAATGAGTTGATTATGATATTGTTATTTTCTGACCAACGTTGTTAATAGCAATATTATAATTTTAAATGATTATGCATTATTTCTATTTCTGTCCAACGGTGATGTAGATTTAATGTATAAAATAATTGTATATTTTAATTTTGACCAACGTTAAACTAAGGCATGCAATTATTGTTGTTATTTCTGTTCTCACACTATTTGAATTGTGTTTTCAGGAGGATACAACTTAATGAGTTGTATCAAAGAGATCCCCACTCTAAAAGGTGATAACTATATTGAGTGGAAGAAAAAGATAGACCTGGCCTTTATCCTCGCTGAGGTGGACTGGGTTGTCACCACACCGTGTCCCAAAGAACTTGTGGCACCGGTGAGGGAGACAGATGAGACTGATGCTGCATGGCAGAACAGAGAGCGAGATTTTGCTCCCGTAAAGATGTCCTATGACCTTGAGCATAGGAAATGGGTCACTACCAACAAGAAGTGTTTGACAGTGATAAAGAACACCATTGAGCCTGCTATTGTGGGCTCAATTCCAAACTGTGACACAGTCATAGAGTACCTAGATAGAATAAAGAGTAAGTTCACTAGCTCTTTAAAAACATGCAACCCAGCTGATCAAGCAGCTGATTACAGAAAGGTACTCTGGTGACGGCAGTGGCATTAGAGAGCACATACTGAGAATGAGCAATCTGGCATCTAAGCTCAAACCAATGGATTTGGTACTCAAGGATGAGTTTCTTATTCATTTGATTTTTGCTTCCTTGCCCAAAGAATTTGACACCTTTGTTGTTAATTACAACATACAGCCTGAAAAATGGGATTTGGAAAAGCTCATAGCCATGTGTGTGCAGGAGGAGAAAAGAATAAAAGTTTCACAAGGTGGTTCTGTCAACTACCTAAAAGATAAGAAAAAGAACTATAATAACAGCTCTTCCTCCAAGTCATCTAGAAAAGGTCCCATGCAACAGTCTTAGAACCAGCAATTCCCAGTGGCTAAAGACCAGTGTCTCCACTGCAAGAAGACGGGACATTATAAAAAGAATTGTCCTGATTTCTTAAAGATGATTATGAAGAATAAAGGTGAGAACATTATTACGTTCGTAAATGAATCCTTGTATGTAAAGTTTTCAAAATCTACTTGGTGGATTGATTCAGGTGCAACTATTCATATTGCTAATTCATTACAGGGATTCCGTTCGATGAGAACTTTGCAAAGAAGCGAAAGTTTCATTAAAGTCGCAAATGGAGTACAAGCAGATGTTGAGGCCGTTGGAGATCTTCCTCTAGAGCTTCCAGATGGCTTCATACTTTTTCTTAGAGATGTTCTTTATGTACCTTCTTTGCAAAGAAACCTTATTAGTGTATCAAAGTTGGACCATGATGGTTATGATTGCCATTTTGGAAATGGCAAATGTCAGATATTGTTTAATAATAAATGTGTTGGTCTTGCCTTCCGACAAGACGAGCTTTATTTGTTATCATTTCGTGAAAATGTGAATTCCGTATGTGATGTGAATGAAATTGTATCCTCATCGAACAATGGAAACAGAAAACGAAAGAGAGCTCACGATGCGTTGTCGAAATTATGGCACTGTCGTTTAGGCCATATTTCGAGGGGGAGAATAGAAAGACTAGTTAAGAATGATATTCTTCCTCCATTAGAGCTCTCAGAGTTAGAACAATGTAGAGATTGCATAAAAGAAAAGTATGTAAAGAAAATTAAGAAAGATGCCAAACGAAGCACATGAATCCTACAGATTATTCACACAGACATATGTGGTCCTTTTCCTGTGAAAAGTGTGGATGGTTATGATTCATTCATAACATTCATAGACGATTACTCTCGGTTTGGCTACATTTATCCAATTAAAGAAAGAACAGAAGTATTGGATAAATTTAAAATATTTAAAGCAGAAGTTGAAAATCAGCATGATTTAAAGATTAAGATTGTCAGGTCTGACCATGGAGGAGAGTACTACGGTCGGCATACCCCATATGGACAAGTTCCTGGACCTTTTGCAAGGTTCTTACAGGAGAATAGTATAGTCGCCCAGTATTCAACACCGGGCGAACCTCAGCAGAATGGAGTAGCTAAAAGGCGTAACCGTACCCTGATGGATATGGTGCGTAGTATGATAAGTTACTCCACTTTACCCACGAGTCTGTGGATGGAGGCGTTAAAAGCCGCCATTCATATTCTCAATAGAGTACCAAGTAAGTCGGTGCCCAAAACACCGTATAAGTTGTGGACAGGAAGAGTACCCTCACTTAACCACTTGCGTGTGTGGGGGAGCCCTGCTGAGGCTAAAGTTTTTAACCCAAACATTGGGAAGCTAGATCCCAAAACAGTGAGTTGCCATTTCATTGGCTACCCAGAAAAGTCAAAAGGTTTTTGTTTCTACTGTCCTAATAGACATACAAAGTTTGTGGAAACGAGACACGCTGTCTTCTTAAAGGATGAAATGATTAGGGGGAGCATGGTAGCTCGAGAAATTGATCTTGAAGAGAAGCGGGTATATGCACCCACTCCGATCATTCATGAGCCATTTTTCTCACTACCTGCTGTTGCTGCACCAACAGTATAAGACACTGTGGTGCCAACACCTATTGTTATCTCGCCTGTGGCAACAATAAATGATGATGAGGAACCTGTAGCTCAGGATCCTATAGAACTTATTGCCACACATGAGGAGGAGCAACAACAGCCTCAAACCGAAAATGTGCCAATTGAGGAGGCCCCTAGAAGGTCTCAAAGAGTTAGAAAATCAGTTATTCCTGCTGATTATGAAGTGTACAACACTGAAGAATTTCAAATGGAGGATGATCCCACCTCATTTGAAGAAGCCATGAAAAGTGATCATTCATCAAAGTGGCTTGAGGCCATGGAAGATGAGATGAGATCAATGAATGCAAATAAAGTTTGGGATTTGGAGATAATGCCTAAAAGAGCCAAAATAGTAGGCTGTAAATGGGTCTACACAACAAAACTTGACTCTCAAGGGAATATAGAGAGATATAAAGCCCGACTTGTGGCAAAAGGCTTTACACAAAGAGAAGGGATTAATTACAATGAGACCTTTTCTCCAGTCTCATGTAAGGAT
This sequence comes from Miscanthus floridulus, assembly GCF_019320115.1. Taxonomy (NCBI): domain Eukaryota; kingdom Viridiplantae; phylum Streptophyta; class Magnoliopsida; order Poales; family Poaceae; genus Miscanthus; species Miscanthus floridulus. Next base: position 9,241,595 of record NC_089585.1, read on the forward strand.
TCCTTCAGAATCATAATGGCATTAGTGGCACATTATGATTTGGAATTACATCAGATGGATGTAAAGACGACATTTCTCAACCGAGACTTAGAGGAAAATGTTTACATGGCACAACCGAAAGGTTTTGTCATGGAAGGAAAAGAACGTTTGGGATGCCGCCTAAAGAAATCTATTTATGGATTAAAACAAGCTTCAAGACAGTGGTACTTGAAGTTTGATCAGACAATAAAGAATTTTGGGTTTAAAGATAATGTTGAGGACAATTGTGTCTACGCAAAGTTTAAGAATGGAAAGTTTATCTTCCTTGTCCTGTATGTGGATGATATCTTACTTGCTAGTAGTGATGTCAGTTTACTACTAGAAACAAAGAAGTTTTTGTCCTCAAAGTTTGATATGAAAGATCTTGGTGAAGCTTCATTCGTTCTAGGGATCGAGATTCACCGAGATAGAAGTAAAGGGGTATTAGGACTGTCACAAAAGGCATACATAGAAAAAATCTTAAAGAAATTCAGTATGCACAAATGTAGTCCCTCACCTGCTCCTATAGTCAAGGGCGACAGATATGGGGATTTTCAATGCCCCAGGAACCAATATGAGATCGATCAAATGAAAGTGGTTCCATATGCTTCAGCTGTCGGAAGCTTGCAATATGCTCAAGTGTGTACGCGCCCTGACTTGGCATTTGTTACCGGGTTACTTGGCAGATTCCAGAGCAATCCTGGAATAGAACACTAGAAATTGGTAAAGAAAGTCTTGCGTTATTTGCAAGGAACGAAAGGCCTCATGATGACGTATAGAAGATCTGATTCACTCCATATAGTGGGATATTCAGATTCTGATTATACGGGAGATAATAGAAAATCCATGTCTGGATATGTGTTTACTCTCGCAGGGGGAGCTATTTCATGGAAAAGCTCAAAGCAAACCGTCACTACATTGTCCACAATGTATGTCGAGTTTGTAGCATGTTATGAGGCAACGGGGCAGGTGAACTGGCTAAAGAAGTTCATACCCGGTTTGAAGGTGGTTGACAACATCAATAGACCACTGAAGTTATACTGCGATAATAATCCAGCGGTACAGTATGCTCACAACAATAGGTCAAGTGGTGCTGCCAAACACATTGACATAAAGTATTATGTTGTGAAGGATAAAGTCCGGGATCAAATGATAAGTCTTGAGCATATAAGTACCGAAAAGATGCTCGCGGATCCGCTTACAAAAGGCTTACCACCCAACGTGTTCAGAGAACATGTAGCCGGCATGGGTTTAAGGGAAAGCCTATGATTCCTGGACTATAAAGGACCCAAAAGTTAAAGTAACTATTTCAGATCAGAGACGTGCATTGTAGCTGTTAAATCTATCGGCGATTGACCGTGATGATGAGACATGCTCTATGCATCATCTGTGAAGAAATGAGTAAGGATAAAAGGATTGAAGTTTTAAAGTTTAAAGATGAAAGTAATAGTGAGATCAAGGGGGAGAATGTTAGATTGATCTCCTAACCAATAAGCCCAACGGCTTATTGGGCCTTGGTCACGCGTCCTGATCGGGGGCGCCCAACCCTACATGGTTGGTGGGCCCCCGTCGCACTGCGCTATATAAAGAGGTGGGGGCCGGCGGCTCAAAGCACGAGGTTCGCCGTGAGCCGCAAACCCACCGACAAACCCTAGACCGATCTAAGAGGGCGCGCAGCCAGCGACGGGAAGCTCCGCTGACTCTCGCCGTCGTCACTGCTACGCCCCGTCTACACTGCATCGACATCCGTGCAACCTCTACTCCACCCGTCGCTGCCCGTGTGCTGCCTCCATCAACGAACCAGTGATGGCCAGCTCAACCACGACTTCATCCGAAGGCTCAGGTTCAACACCAGCATCTCTACCCTATCTCTCACTCTCTACTTGTTCTAGTTCATCATGTTCAACAGCAAACCGTCTAGATCTACCTTAGTCGATCCACAGTTTACTACACCACCACCATGTAAATGCATGATCATGTGGACCTCCAGACCGATCAGACGGAGGCGGGTCGGGGTGGGGAAGACGAAGGCGCCACCATGAATCAATCAATTGATCGAAGCAAGCAATAATTCCTTGTACCATACACGCATATTGTCTGTAGAACAATGTATCTTGCACCGAAGTTAACCAATGATCTTGATTTTGTCCGGGATCATTCGGCGTCGCCGGCCGTGCAAAATGTGTTTTGTCGGCGGAGTGGCGAAAAGGGAGAGGAACTGGCCGGCCGGCGGTGTGGGCACGGTATCAACGGCTGGTTCAGGTGAATGTTCCATGACCACGAGAGGACAGCTGTTACGGCGTAGGAGACGGGAGAGGATGGATGACCGACCTGATCTTCCTTCCTTCCTGTCCTGCCCCCACACACACATGCATGGTAGCTAAAAGCCGCTCCAGCTGAAATTGTAGACCGGGCAGACTATTGCTGATGCTGTTCCATGCAATGCACGGCTCGCCTGCTATCTGAATAATAGTGAAGCATTGCTCTCATCTTTTTCAATGCAGACGCCTGAAAAACCGGTACCTTTTGTGAAGCCTACTACTGATGGATGCTAACAGGGAGACCCTTTTGGGGTAGAGAGGAGATTGGTGCAGCTGTCTGAGATATAGAATGTTCAGCACAATCAGAGCAGGGGATCACCAATGTGCCTGCTACTGCTACTGTCCCCAAATTCCTCACTCTCCAACCACTGGCCGTGGCCGACACACCAACTCCATGCGAAAAATGGCTTTGTCCAAGGTACTCTGCTTACCATTACCAGTTGAAGAAAGTGTACGTCTCCTAGCTAGCTTCATGGGTAGAGGCGTACAGCCATGGCACATTGGCTTCGTCTCCCCGCCTCATTCCCCTTTAGTTTTGCGTGGGAGCACAGGTCATGTTCTCCCAACGGGGCATTGGGCGCGATTTATTTCCTCGTCTACATTGTTGACAGTCGCAGCAAGCTTTGCTGGTGCCATACCGCGCCTAACATAGAATAAAAATGCAAGCGCGCTATCTCCCTAGGGCTGCCTACGTCCGTCTTCCAAGAAATCCACTCCAGCCTGAACGTTTGGTTCACTGCAGTTACAACTGACCGCCGACTCATCAGGGCATCCGATGGCCGGCAAGAAATATATAGAGATTGATGATTTTTCTGTTTAACGCCATGCATGCATATGTTACGTACTCCTACTCATTATTGCCGATTAATCATGTCTTGGTACAGCACAGCACAAACTGAGCTGCGGCTCAGGCAACAGTCGGCACATCAGGGCGCCGGACGTGGGCACTGTTCACATGTACCGTGTCTTTTAGATAGAACAGTACTTTTCTCTCACATTAACCAAACTGCAACCGTATTTTGGTTTATTCAGCCACCCAGCCGAAACCGGCGTCGCACTAGGCTACTATTGCATTGCATGCCAACTGCCAATGCAGGCACTATGACGACTGACGTGACGATGGAGTTGTCTGGGCCAGAGAATGTCTGGTACGGTGGTGCTGGGCGCCGCGCACGCATTGCCGCTGCCGGCCCCGGGCGTGCGTGCATGATTGACGCATCATGCATGCATGGATGATGCTTGAGCTGTGTTTAGTTCGTGCATTTTGAAAATTTGGCTACGGTAGCACTTTCATTTTTATTTGACAATTATTGTTCAATCGTGGACTAATTAGGTTCAAAACGTTCGTCTCGCAATTTCCAATTAAACTGTGCAATTAATTTTTTTCGTCTACATTTAATGCTTCATGCACGTATCGCAAGATTCGATGTGATAGCTACTGTAGCACTTTTTGGGAAAGTTTTTGGAAACTAAACAAGCACTGATTCCATGGATAGATGGATGAATGAATGAGTGGGAGTGGCGCGTGATTCGTACGCACTGTACCTACTTGGCTGGCTGCCTGGTGCTTGGTGCTTGCGAAACAGAGGAGGAAGCGGCAGGATGGTACCAGACGAACTGGACCGCTGGGGCTGGAGTGGACGACATGAATCGAGGGAAAGAACATATGATGGTGTGGTGTGGCATGCAGTGCACATCATCTGATCATCATCATAATATAAACAGAAAAAGCCAGCCAGGTGCTGTGCATTGCCGTGCGAATCTTTGGGCCTACTACACCTGACAAAAGGAAACTTCTCAGTTCTCAGCCAGAAGATCTCATCGTTGCAGGAAGCCCGGCCGGTGAAAAGGACTACTAGTCGTGTGATAGAGATGACACTGAATCACTGACACGTCAAGCTTAGAATGCTTATGCAAAACTGAAAATGCGATTGGCAGAATATAAAGTGAGTGGGCCGGCCCATCTCGACTGAACTAACTTAATGGGCTCTCACAAACCCAAACCAGAGAGAGGGGGGGAAATCATGCCTGCCCCAGTGGCTTCCACTAGGGCATTGGTTTGTTTTTTTCTTGTGAGAAAAGCACATTCCAACACGTCAGATTTTCCTTTCTTCTTGCGAACGCACGAAAGGGCTCGAGCAGTCGAGAGCTTGTGCCTAGCATTGCGTCTGAAATTTTATTCTTCCTTTTCCCAGCTTTGCAACCAAGAAGATATGGAGAGCTATACCTGTCGATGGGTGTTGGCACGATGATGAGGCCGGCCAACGACTGCTTGAGGCAGCAGAGAATCTAGCAAACATTAGCATATTTGTTTCAAAGCAAAAAGGCAACTATGGACCTGCAAGGGAAGGTCAAGATGATTCAAAATTTAAACTTAGGGCTCGTTTGTAACGCAGGATAGGCAAAAGAAATTTCACGGGAACGCAAATCCTTTACCTTGGTGACGTCATGTGGTGTTTGGATCAAAGGAACGAGCTGTACCGTTCCAAAGGAAAGTCTTCCTTTCACCTAGAAAACGTAGGAATGAAGACATGCACTGCTATCTCATGTTTTCCATTCCTTTACGAAGTCCAAGACACTCATGCTCACTGACGCGACTTGGTGTAGGCTTTCACGGAGACAAAGGACTAAGCACTCATTGATTAACACTCTAAAGTAGGGTCCATGGTCTGTGCAAGCATCAGCACGGCATACATGGTTGATCAGAATATTTTGAATTTTTTGTTAACTAATACGGAGTATATGTTGCTTTGTTTAAGAAAAATATTTGTCCAATTATTGTTTAGTCTAAGTAATCATGTTTACCGCTAACCCCTAAATTCGTATGCTACTCATATTCCTTTGTTCCAAACATCAAATCTTTTAAAATTCCGATGTTTTTCATTCCTCTATTATGCACGTACATTTTTTTCTATGCCTGTGTTTCTTCCCATTCATATTCCGTCGTTCCAAACAGGCCCTTACAATAGGGCCTTGGAACTAAACATTTTGTTAGAGATTTTGGACATGGTTGTATCGAGGAATGTAACTCACCAAAAGGAAACTAAAGGTTATCTTGATTTGTCCTCAGTAAAAAATGCACAACCATGAGATAGGGGTGATAAAAAATGGAGGGTAAATGAAGACAATAATAGTTTTTAAGCCAAAACATTTGTTGATAATAGATATATGAAGGGTTCTTGCCGATAGATGTAAGGGTGGTTATGAAGAGAGGACATTTTTACATTAAATAGCTGGACAAAATATTTGTAAAAATATTTTAAAGTAAAAAAAAAACAAAATGTTGACAAAAAAATTGAACTATCTACGCTAGTTGCACGGACCGCCTTGCCAGTTTACTAATATGAGAAAATGATCCATTATGTTATTTATGGGAAATAGTAAAGTATAGTAAACATCAGTAAATTATGGATATGGGTGAAACAAAACATATGGATCCTTGGTTGAAGAGTTTGGTACGATCAGATAAAGATCATGGAGTATGTATATGCACACCGTGTTAGGAAATACTCCTAGATAAAGAGAAAAGGCATGCAAATTAGTATAAGCCGTGTTCATTAGTTGTAAGTAATAACTAAACATGAACACTTAATGCTTATGTTTTCCTAAGATTCTAGCACACGGGTCGATGGACTAGTTCTAGTTAACTAAGGCCCTGTTTGTTTTCCATGGTAAAACTTTTGCGCTGCACTTTTAGCCTATTTTTTGGGCAAATGGATCTAAACAGGTGGCCTAAAAGTGAGCAAAAGGGGTGAGGGGGCTAAAGTTTAGTCCATTTGCACCTCAAGAGGTGCAAAACTGGGCTAAAAGCATTGGGGGTGTAAAGGACATCTTGTCGGGTACCATAAAAAGGGGTCCCCTAAGCAAGAACCGAAAAAATCGTTTAGACCTTGTAAAAATCGAAGCCAAGAGACAGATACCGGCAAACCCCCACCTTATCCGAGGCTCGGCTTGACCGCCCGGCCCACCTCGAACAGTTTTCCGACTCGCCCGAGGCCCCAACCGTAAGGCCTCGGACGAGGTACTGATTCTCCGCCTCGCTCGATGCCCCGCCCATAAGGCCTCGGACGAGGTATCGATTCTCCGCCTCGCTCGAGGCCCCGCACGTAAGGCCTCGGACGAGGTACTGATTCTCCGCCTCGCTCGAGGCCCCGCCCGTAAGGCCTCGAACGAGGTACCGATTCTCCACCTCGCTCGAGGCTGGCTCGGCAGCTACCCCGTCATCGCCGCCTCGACTGGGACGTCACGTCCAACTAACGCGACCAACCACTCCCGCGACGTCAGCCAAACGATGGATCGACACAGCGGAGTGACCGATGAGATGAGAGTCGCATCAACGCCTTGCCGTCCGGGACAGGACGGGGCAGGGGTTATCGACCGCTGTGCTCGGCACTATGCCCATGACTGACACCCATGCAGCACTGTGCTGCCTAACCCCACCTGCTCCGAGGACAGTGCGGCGTGGGGAGTCATGTCCAGGTCCCTGTAGCCTCGAAATCAGCATAAAAGACCAACTGCTCCCTCCGAGCCTCGGCTACCCGCCTCCGCACCCCTGTAGCCTCGGGACTCGCGCCCGCTGAGCCCCCCCATAATGGTTCAGCCTCTGCACCGACAGGGCCTTGGCTCTCTACGTTGTTGACATACAGCGACCGGCACGTCATCCACAATCTGCGCCATGCCCTGCGTCAAGCCATCACAGGAGCCCCCACGCCGCACAGGATCGAGCGTGACCGGTGCATCGCTCCAGTGCACCGAGGACAAGACCGCTCCGTCGACCATGCCGCCATAGTGACAAGCACAGGGCTCGGACATACCGCCTCCGTTCACAAAATGCCACGTAGCGAACACATGTATCACCCCTGCCCCCCCCCTTCAACTATAAAAGGGAGTGACCGGGGCTATTTCTAGACAGATGGACACACGCACAGACAGACAGAGACTCACGTAGACTCACACAGACACACATGCTCCAGCGACGCTCAACACTCTGTGATACGCACGCTCCCTCCGCTTTGTAAGAGATCAACATCTCAAGCAACTCATGCCACTCTATGTAGAGACCTGGGACTAGCTCCCTCTCTCGCCCAGCTTGTAAACCCCTACTACAAGCATATCGATGCAAGGAATACAAGATCGATCTCTCAGACTGGACGTAGGGCACCTATTGCCTGAACCAGTATAAACCTTGTGTCTCTTTGCATCACCATCTGGGATTAGGGGCATGCAGTACACTTTCGCTAGTCAGTTGAGGGCCTGCCGGTCCAAAACACCGACAGTTGGCGCGCTAGGTAGGGGATCTACTGCGTGTCAGCTTTGTTATCCCAACAAGTTTCGGATGGCAGACCCCGTGCGACCACTACGTCTCGGCACGATGATCTGGTTCGGGAGCCTAGAGTTCATGTCTCTAGGATGTGAGTACGATATGGTACTCCTCACACCAAGAGCCCCACCAACCGACAACGACATCACGCACCAGCAGCCTAGGCACAGGCGGCGCCCGGGCTGCCGCTCTTGTCGCGCTCGCCAGGCACGACGTGGGTAGGACCACCTCGACACCGCGCAAGCTCAGGGCGACGCACCACGCTCCACCAGTATCCCACACCCTGCTGCTGGTATAGAGTCCCTGGTTGGGGACCTATCCAGCTTAAGCATGGGCAAGGGAAAGACGCCAGTGGCGCACAGCGACGCCCCATCATCAAGCTCTGCCCTGCTACCTCTTGAGGAGTCGACTCCAATGGAGCGGAGCCCAGCGATGGCACCATCCCCGTACCCCTTCGGGTTGAGCAATACCGTCGCCGCCTATGCTTCCGCTCATGCGGAGCCCTCAGGACGCCACCAACGCTTTGCCCTCGACCTCGACGCCACAACCTCGACCCACACCCACGCTGACTCCTTAGAGGAGGATGAGGCGTGGGCTAGAGAAGACTTCTCCGAGCTTCGTGACCCTGAAGCCATGCGCCGCTTCATGGCCACGAGCGACTACTGCTTTGGCTACTCTAACTCCGATGATGAGGGCACTTATGATCCCACTCGTGAGTGCTTCTATGTTGAGCTCGGGATGCCAAGAGCGAGCAATGAGGATGAAGGGGCAGGCAATCGCTCCCTACCCCGTGAGGGGGCAGGCGACACCACACCTCCACGTGTTGAGCCCCTGGCAGCGCAGAACGAGAACCCCGCCCACGAGGAACTTTGACGTCTTGACTTGGAGCAGCTCCGTGAGCTTTAGGCCAAGGTTGAATAAGAACGATTCCTTCTACAATAGCTCCGAGACACTCTTGAGTGAGAGCAGCGGGGTTGCGGTGATGGCGGAGTAGCCCGGTGGAGGGCTCGCGACGTCAACCACCGCATCAACAACGATGAGGGGGTGAGCAACCCCCTATCTTCAATCGCGCTAGCTAGAACATTGTGGCAGCGGTGATGCTACTCTGGGCTATGCCCGAGCCCTCTACCACGGAGGGGCGACGGGTCCATGGTGAGCTCCGAGACCTCCTCAAGACCGCCGCAGTACAGCAGGCTAAAAGCTCTGCCTCTCGACGGCGTGGGGGCACCTTGGAACTACCCATGGCACCGCATTGGCAGGATAGAGAGGCCTCGGTTCGTCTATGGCCTGGTCAGGCACCCAAAGCCAATAGGGTCCCCTCGGTGCATGACCGCCTCGGCGACCGACGTGAGGTGCAAGGTGACCATGATGTGGTCAGCAGGCGATGGCGCCACGATGATGAGGGGCCTACCTGAGGCTACCACCGACACCAAGGTGGTCTCTATGACAGTGGGGAGGACCGCAGTCCTTCTCCTGGGCCACCTGGCCCTCGAGTCTTCAGCAAGGCCATCCGTGGCGCCCACTTCTCAGCCTAGTTTTGGCAACCGGTCAACCTCTCGAAGTACAGCGGCGAGACCAACCCCGAGCTATGGCTGACCGATTACCGCCTGGCTTGTCAGCTAGGTGGCGCAGACGATGACCTGCTTATCATCCGCAACCTCCCCTTGTTCCTATTAGACTCGGCACGAGCCTGGCTCGAACACCTCCCACCCTTGTAGATCCACAACTGGCGCGACTTGGTAAAGGTCTTCGTCGGGAATTTCCAGGGCACATACGTGTGCCCTGGGAACTCCTAGGACCTCATGAGTTGTCGCTAGATGCTGGACAAGTCTCTCCAAGACTTCATCCGATGCTTCTCCAAGCAATGCACTAAGTTGCCCCGCGTCGGTGACTCAGAAATTGTCCAGGCATTCCTCTCTGGCACCTCCTACCAAGACCTAGTCCGAGAGTTAGGTCGAAACATACCGACCACGGCGGCCACACTCCTCAACATCGCCACCAACTTCGCCTCGGGCGAAGAAGCTATCAGGGCTATCTTCCCCGACAACGATGCCAAGGGGAAGCGAAGGGACGAGGCCCCCGGGGCCTCGGCCTCCCACCTCCCCAAGAAAAAGAAAAAGGGGCACCAGGGGAAGTAGGAGATCCTCGAGGCCGATCTAGTCATGACTGCAGAACGCAAGAATCCTTGAGGCCCCGCCAGAGGCCCTAGGCTCTTCGGCGACATGCTTAAGAAGCCCTACCCTTACCACCAAGGCCCGGTGAAGTACACCCTCGAAGAGTGCACCTTGCTCCGGCGTTACTATGCCAAGCTCAGGCTCCCCAATGATGAGGCCAAGAAGAGGGACGCCGACGATAGGGACAATGACAAGGACAATGGGTTCCCCGAGGTGTACAACGCCTTCATGATCTTTGGCACGTCAGTGAAAGAAGGAGTGCTGGGAGGTCTTCTCGGTTAAGGTGGCCACTCCTCGGTACCTCAACTGGTCTCGGGAGGTGATCACCTTTGATCAGGATGACCGCCCTGATTACGTCCCAAACCCCGGGCAGTACCCACTCGTCGTCGACCTGATCGTCGGCAACACCTGGCTCACCAAGGTGTTGATGGATGGAGGCAGCGGTCTCAACATCCACTACGCCAACACCCTAGAACTCCTGGGGCTCGACCAGTCACAGCTCCGAGGCGATGCCGTGCCCTTCCACGGCATCATGCCAGGGAAACACATGTGACCCCAAGGGCGCATCAACTTGCCCGTCTGCATCGGCACTCCCTCCAACTACCGTAAGGAGGTCCTCACCTTCGAGGTGGTTGGGTTCAAGGGGACCTATCACGCCATCTTGGGCCGCCCGTGCTATGCCAAGTTCATGGCGATCCCCAACTACACCTACCTCAAACTCAAGATGCCTGGCCCCAATGGCGTCATCACTGTCGAGTCCACGTACGAGCATGCATATGACTGCGACGTCGAATGCATCGAGTACGCCGAGGCTCTCATGGAGGCCAAGACCCTCATCATCAACCTCGACTGACTTGGTAGTGAGGCGCCTGACTCCAAGTGTCGTGCCAAGACTTTCGAGCCCACAAAGGCCATCAAGCTCATCCAAGTCGACCCCACCTGCTCCAACTACCGGGCGCTGAGGATCAGTGCCACCCTCAACATCAAATAGGAAGTCATGCTTGTCGACTTTCTTCGCGCGAATGCCGATGTATTCGCGTGGAGTCCCTCGGACATGTCGGGCATACCGAGGGAGGTCGCCGAGCATGCCTTGGACATCCAGGCCAGCTCCAGACTGGTGAAGTAGTGCCTGCGCCGATTCGACGAGGAAAAGCGTAGGGCCATCAGCAAGGAGATGCATAAGCTTTTGGTGGCCGAATTCATCAAGGAAGTGTCCCATCCATAGTGGTTAGCTAATCCTGTATTAGTTAAGAAGAAAAATGGGAAGTGGAGGATGTGTGTAGACTACACTGGTTTGAATAAAGCATGTCCAAAAGTCCCTTTCCCATTACCTCAAATCGACCAAATCATTGACTCCACTGCGGGATGTGAAACCCTATCTTTCCTTGATGCGTATTCCGGTTACCATCAAATTAAGATGAAAGAGTCCGACCAGCTCGCGACTTCTTTCATCACCCCATTCGGCATGTACTACTATGTAACTATGCCATTCGGCCTCAGAAACGCAGGGGCCACATACCAGCGGAGCATGACCTAGGTCTTTGGTGAGCACATCAGGCAAACTATCGAGGCCTATGTGGACGACATCGTGGTCAAGTCCAAAAAGGCCAGCGATCTCGTCGATGATCTAGAGATAGCCTTCAAGTGCCTTAGAGAGAAGGGCATCAAGCTCAACCTCGAGAAGTGTGTCTTCGGGGTCCCCCGAGGCATGCTCTTGGGATTCATAGTCTCGGAGCGCGGCATCGAGGCCAACCCAGAGAAGGTCTCGACCATGACCAACATGGGACCAATCCAAGACCTCAAGGGAGTGCAGAGGGTTATGGGATGCCTTGCGGCCCTGAGCCGCTTCATCTCGTGCCTTGGCAAAAAAGGCTTGCCTCTGTACCGCCTCTTGAGAAAATTCGAACGCTTTTCCTGGACTCCCGAGGCTGAAGAAGCCCTCACCAAGCTCAAGGCATTGCTCTCCAATCCTCCTGTCCTGGTGCCGCCAACCAAGGGCGAGGCCCTCTTGCTCTACGTCACCGCAACGACCCAAGTGGTCAGCACGACAGTAGTGGTCAAGAGGCAAGAAGAGGGACATGCTCTACCCATCCAACGACCTATTTACTTCATTAGTGAAGTGCTCTCTAAGACCAAGACATGCTACCCCCACATCCAGAAGCTGATCTATGCCATAGTCTTGGCTTGACGCAAGCTGCGTCACTACTTCGAGTCCCACCCGATGACCGTGGTGTCATCTTTCCCTCTGGGAGAGATAATCCAGAACCAAGAGGCCTCGGGTAGAATAGCCAAGTGGGCCGTGGAACTCATGGGGGAAGCCTTGTCCTTTGCGCCTCGAAAAGCAATTAAATCCCAGGTCTTGGCCGATTTTGTGGCTGAGTGGACTGACACCCAACTGCCACCTGCTCAAATCTAGGTGGAATGCTGGACCATGTACTTTGATGGGTCCCTAATGAAAACCAGGGCATGCATGGGTCTGCTCTTCATCTCACCCCTTGGAGTGCACATGCGCTACATGATCCATCTCCACTTCGCCGCCTCCAACAACGCAGCCGAGTACGAAGCCCTCATCAATGACTTGCAGATTGCCATCGAACTTGGAGTACGGCGTCTCGACATACGGGGCGATTCACAGCTCGTCATCGATCGAGTGATGAAGGGGTCGAACTGCCATGACCCCAAAATAGAGGCGTACTGCAAGTTGGTGCATCACATAGAAGACAAGTTCGACGGTCTCGAACTCAATCACATTGCGCAAAAATTCAGTGAGGTCACGAACAAACTAGCAAAGATGGCGTCGGCATGAGCCCTGGTCCCCCCGAACATCTTCGCCAGAGACCTCCACAAGCCTTCTGTCGACTATGCCTTGGTGACGGAAGAGGGCCCACCGGTCGAGCCCACCGTGGGGCCTGAGGCCCCCTCTATCACCGAGACCCCTTTGGCCAAGCTCGAGGTCATGGAAATCAACACGGAGCCTCCCGAGGCCAACTAGGGCATGGACTGGCGAGTCCTGTTCCTTGATTGCCTCATTCGAGGAGAGCTTCCTGCAGATAGGACCAAAGGCCGATGGCTTGCGCGACGAGCCAAAACTTACGTCCTCAGCAACGACGAGTTGTACAGGCAAAGCCCATCTGGCGTCCTCCAATGATGCATCACCACCGAGGCAGGCCAAGCCCTACTTTGGGACTTGCACGCGGGAGCCTGCGGGCACCATGCAGCACCTCGGACACTCATCGGAAATGCCTTCCACCAAGGGTTCTACTGGCCAACGGTGGTTGCTGACGCCACCAAGCTAGTACGCTCCTGCGAGGGGTGTGAGTACTATGCGTGACAGACGCACCTCCTAGCCTAGGCCCTCCAAACCATCCCCATTACATGGCCATTCACCGTGTCGGGGCTCCACATGGTTGGGCCTCTACAGAAGGCCCCCGGGGGCTATACCCATTTGCTGGTAGCGATCGATAAGTTCTCCAAGTGGATCGAGGCTCGTCCGATCAATTGAATCAAATCCGAGCAAGCGGTGCTATTCTTCACTGATATCATCCATCATCCATAGGTTCAGGGTTCCAAACACCATCATCATTGACAATGGGACATAATTCACCAGCCACAAGTTCCTGACGTTCAACGACGACCACCACATCCGTGTGGCTTGGTCAGCCATAGGACACCCTAGGACAAACGACCAAGTAGAACATGCCAATGGCATCATCCTACAAGGCCTCAAGCCAAGAATATACAACCAGTTGAATAAATTTGGCAAGAAATGGCTTCCCAAACTCCCGTCGGTCATCTGGAGCCTGAGGAACACTCTAAGTCAAGGCATGGGGTTCACACCATTCTTCCTGGTCTATGGAGCCGAGGCCATCCTCCCCACTGACTTGGAGTATGGTTCCTCGAGCCTACAGGCCTACAACTAGCAAAGCAACTGCACTGCCCATGAGGACGCCCTCGACCAACTAGAGGAAGCCTGAGATGTTGTGCTGCTACACTCGGCCAAGTACCAACAAGCCCTACGACGCTATCAAGCTCGGCGCATTCAAGGCCGAGACTGAGGCAGAGCAACAAGGGCCGCCACAAGCTGACCCCGCCATGGGAAGGGCCGTACATCATCGCCCAAGTGTTAAAGCCCAGGACCTACAAGCTAGCCAATGAGAAGGGCAAAATCCTCACCAACGCTTAGAACATAGAACAGCTACATCGCTTCTACCCCTTAAATTTCCAAGCATTGTACACATTGTTTCTCGAAATACATTAAAGAAGCGTTCTTTAGTTGTTCTAATTTTTCGAGAAACCCCCCGAGCCCATCGATGGAGGATTGGCATTACGATAACGCTATAAGGGAGACTTGGCTCTACCTCTATAGAGGTGCCCACCGCAGGGCTCGAACAAGACTCGGCTCTGCCTCTGCAGAACCGAGCCTCCCTTGGGGGCTAGAAGGGGGGGACCCCCCCTAAGTCCCAGGCACCATTTTTAATCATTTTTTGAAAAAATTTCTACGCCAAATTCTCTAGCGTGCTCTGACAAATCGATTGTAAAAAACCTATGGACCGAAAGTCTATCTCAGGACCAAAAGGCTAGCCGAGCCATGAGAGGGCCTACGCCTCCAGGCTACGGCAACTCCCTCACCACCTTTTACCCGAGGGTCAGCTTAGGCTCCGAGGAAGTTTTTTGCAAGTGATAAGTTCAGAGACCAGATAGAGGGCAGAGGCTCGGAAATACAATAAAAACGATTAAAAAGCATAGACGCATAAGTACTTTAAAAAAAGGCATCAACGGCCACAAGCATTATGGTACAATAATAATCCTAATCTACTTACATGCCCCCTTTGGCCTAGGTCAGAACTTAGGGTCGCCAGCGTCGGTGGTTGGCGTAGGAGGAATCACCTCCTCTTTGAACAACTTGGCTAGCATCGTGCCAGGGGCCTCAGCCACCTCCACTAGCTTCATGACCTCCTCCTCGACCTCCTCGTCATCCTCAGCCAAGACGTAACCGTCGTAGATGGCCTTGAGGTTGATGCCGGCGTAGTGTGAGGAGACGACGGCCAGGCACACTTGACGCCCGTATGCAGCACCCCCCGGAGCTGCTCGTGGACTCGGCCGCTCAACGCGATCAAGCAGCTCCTGAGGGAGCTGCTCGATTCAACCCCCCCAACCTCTAGGGCCTCACAGATGGTACAGGCGGCGCTCTGCAGTGCATTGTGCTCCTAGATCTCGGCCTCGAGCACTGCCTGCACCTCAATGGAGGCCTCAGCTGCCCAAGAAACCTCCTTCTCCAACCCTACGCCAAGGCAAGCAGGATGGGGTTAAGCACAAAAGGAAATCAGCCGAACAGTGGCGCAGGCCTATGGGACTCACCCTCGGCTTTCTCTTTCCAGCTTTGAACCTTGACCCGAGAGGCCTCAGCCACCCTGAAAGCCTCCTTCTCCAGCTCTGCATCACATCGAGGAGTTAGGGGTCGAATGCAAGAAAAAACAAATAAAATAAGGGGAACAGGACTCACCCTCGGCCTTTTCCTTCCAGGCTAAAGCCTCGACCCGGGAGGCCTTGGCCACCTTAAGGGCCTCCGCCAAGGCACCTTTTGTCAGCAGGTGCATGCCCTGCTCTGCCCCTAGCTGCCTGGCAATGGCCTTGGAAGAGACCAGCACTTGTTTGGCTTGAGACCTGAAGGTGTCCTGCTCACCGGCCACCCGGGTCAACTCCTCCTCCAGCTCCTTGATCTGCGCCACCAAAGGGGTGGCCTGCTCCCGAGCCATGGTCGCCTCAGCCTTCATGTCAGCACAGCGAAGGCGGAGGTCCTCCACCTCCGCGCTCTGCATCAATAGAAGCTTGTTGGCATCGGCAAGTAGGTTCTTCTACTGTTAGAGCTGGTCCTAGATGCCCCTCTCCCATTGGAGGAACAATGACTTCCCAAGGGACCGAGCCTCGAGCTCCTAGATAGGCAGAACAAACGTCAAGCACTACGAGAAAACTTGGGAAAAGATGACATAGCACGAAAAAAGAAAGCGCGCACCTGGGCAACGCCAGACAGATCATCAGCCACGACGAACAGCGCTGTCCACAGTGACTGCTCCACCAGACAATAGAATTGCTCGAAGGAGTCCTAGTGCCCCCCCTCGGCCGCGTCCTCGAGGGCCAATAGAGGCTCCTCCTCAGGGTCGTCCTGGCTCCACCACAAGACACGTGGGCTATCCCACCCGTAGGGCTCGGGTTGTACCCGGACGAGGGCCGAGCTCCCCTCGCCAAAGGTCAGAGCTGGCTGCTCCGTAGTGCTAGCCGCCTCGGCATCCGCCACCTCCTTCCCCTGAGAAGTATTATCAGAGGAGATCGAATGGACCTCCACCTCCTAGGCGCTTCCCTGCGACGGCGGCAGGTCTTGGACCAGGGGCGGTACTGAAGCTTGCCCTACCTCCGTCTCCATATCCTAGGCCACCGACTTCGCCGCACCCATGCCAGCCTCCGCCACCTTGGCCTCAGTGGTCCTAGGAGCCCCGGCCTCTGTCGCTTCAGCCTCGGAGGTCATAGGGGCCTCGGCCTTGCCCTCAGTGGCCTCAGCAGCTGGGGGTGCCTCGACTTCATCTGATGCGCGGGCCTTAGCCTCATGGGGTGTAGGCGCCTCCTCCGTCACTTGCTTCGTGGCCGCCTTAGTAGCCTCTCCTTGGGCGACTGGCTCCTTCGGGTCGACCTTGGCCGACGCCGCGCCACGCTCTATGGCGGCTTGCGCCTCCACCACCCACTGGGCGGGGGAGCTAGTGCTCACCTTGAGCACCTTACGTGGCGCCAAGGTAGGCGCTTCCGCCTAATGCTTCCGGCTAGAGACAAAGCACTCACGAGGTTAGCATACGACCAAAGAATGAGTGGAAGATGCTGCAAACTCCACTGACAAAACACTTACCTCGAACGGGGACACAACCGCTTCCGCACTACATTCCTCGCCCTCTGCAACGGCGGTGGCGATGGCGGTAGCACGGCCTCCGTGTCCGTCGGTGCCGGCCGGCCCTCGCCGGACTCCGGCGCCCCCTCGACCCTCTACGGAGGTGGTTGCGTCGCCCCCGCCATCGCCTGCTCCACCTCTGCCATCGAGCCCACTGGGCTGATGGTGCACTTCCCTAACACCTGTGCCTCGGGCATGTTGGCCTCAGCCCCAGGGCGGGCGATCGCCGGCCCTAAGGCATCCTCTCCTCCTCCTAGAAATGCCGGGCTGCTCACCAATGCCCCGAGCATTGTCCCCCTAACATCAGGGAGATGCTCTAGGGTACCCCGCCCTACCTCGCTCTCGTCGTCATCGCTCGAGGAATCCAACAACGACGGTGATGGAGATGGCTCCACTGGGATACCATCGTGCCTCTGCTGCTGGTGGCGTTTCTCTAGCTCATCATGCTCGAGGCCCTTCCTCTTGCGCCTTGCCTCCTCGGCATCCTTCCGTTTCTTTTGCACCTTGGCATGTGCCCTGTTCACCACCCACCGCTCTATGTCCTTAGGAACGAGCGACGGGGAGGCTCACACATCCCTCATCCCCTGTAGGAACGGCGAACGCAAATAAGGGAGCAGGAAAATGCGAGGAGCAAGGAGGCCTTAGGGGTCACAGCAGTGCATCACTCACTAGAGAGATGTACCCCCGCGATGGGTGCATCAGGAACAGGGTCAGACCACTGCTCCTCAACCGCCCCTCCACTGTCTCTCTTACCCGACGTAGAATCTCCTCGTTGGAGAGGGCGACGGCGGATAACCGGACGCCATCGATCGGCTCATCCGGTGTCATCTCGAACAGGCGCTGCCACCGAGCCATCAGCAGTAGCACCCTCTGGCAATGGAAGGCCACCACAACCACAGCCATCGTAAGGCCACGACTACGCAGCCTCTTGAGCACCTCCAGAAGTGGTCGCAGCTTGGGCTGGTCAGCCATCGAGATGCTGTACCTCCACTTCTCCGGCTGGCTCTCCACGATCCGCTCGGTATAGGGAGGAAGTTTGCTATCATCATTGCGGAGGTAGAACTAGTTGTTGTACCAGTGGCGGTTGGACGACGCAAGCTGGGCTGGGATATAGAGGAGCTGCCGGTCTTGGCGCACTTGGAGAGTGCAGCCACCGGCCCTTATCGCCTTCCGCGTGCCCACCGTGCCCACCAGCTTGGTGGTGAGCCCCACCCGAAAGAGGTGGAGCCACAGCTCCCAGTGGGGGGCAATGCCCAGGTATCCCTCATAGACGGCGACAAAGATGGCTGCCTGCGTGATGGAGTTGGGGTTGAAGTTGTGGAGCTCCACGCCGTAGTAGTGCGGGAGCGCCCACATGAACCGGTCCGCCAGTAGGCCGAGACCACGCTCGTGGAAGGCCACGAAGCTCACGATGTAACCATCGCATGGCCTCGGCTTCGGCTTGGCCCCCGGAGCAATCCACTCTGGTCTGGTGGGGTCAGTAACTAGGCGGAGGAGGCCATTGTCGACGACGACTACAGCGTCGCTGCAGACACGTCGGACGGACCCCAAGGATCCGCCTGAATGACAATAGCGCCACCGGCCATGGGTGCGGTGGAGAACGCGGCTATAGTGGTAAGGTGAGCTCTCGCTATCCCTCTCTCTCTCTCTCTCGCTCTCTTCCTCCCCCTTCTCCCTTCTTCTCCCCAACACTCTCTGTTCTTAGCAACCGCTCGAGGGCAGAAAGGTCGAACGTATGTAGGCAAGGTAAGGACGGGAGGGGTGAGGCTTGTCACGTATTTATGAAGGAAGGGGGTGAAATGGACGGGCAATGAAACCGGGGATGTTACCCTTAGATCTAGCGTAGTTAATCCGGATTCGATTAACCCGCCCACACGTCCACCTTTTCCTTATTAACCACGTGCGCACAGTAACATCCCATCCGTAGACATCGCGTCGCATCCGACCGCAGCGACAGCAGGCGCTGTTCCGTCTCCCCGAGAAATCGCCTCAAAAGGCGCGCCCACCGTTGTCAGCCGATGGGAGGGGAATATCCTCCACCCGATTCCTTTCAGACTAAGGAACTGGGCACCGAGCCCGTTATGGTCCAAGGGTTCAAAGGCTGGGCCCCTAAGGGTCTCGACAGCTGCCCCAGGACAAATAGAGTCAGGGATGACTAAGGGCGAGCCCATACATGGCTGAGGCCCAAGCAAGCGTCTGCTTGGGATGCCCTAAGTCGTGTCCGAGACCGGCAGGGAAGTCTCTGAATGGGATCCCACTGTAGGGAGGCACCGAGCCCCCGGGGCCAATCGAATGGCCCTGGGACCCACTAGAGGAGCCCTCTGGTACTTTTAGAGTGCGTCACTGGACCGCCAGCCGACCCCTATCGAGTAGGGCACGGGCCTCCACTTAGACTTACCCGATAACAGCTCACCGTAGGTGTCACTGCTCGTGCCCACCGAGGGTACCCTGGTAGACTCCACCCCTCCTTCCAAACGAAAAGGATGCACGAGGGCCGCACAAAAAAGACAAGGAAACTCCTGATCGCCCTCTTGCTCCGCGTAGAGGCTCGGGGGCTCTTCCTGCATACACACCCCAACCCACCATGGAAATGCATGATCATGTGGACCTCCAGACCGATCAGACGGAGGCGGGTCGGGGTGGGGAAGACGAAGGCGCCACCATGAATCAATCAATTGATCGAAGCAAGCAATAATTCCTTGTACCATACACGCATATTGTCTGTAGAACAATGTATACGCGCCCTGACTTGCATTTGTTACCAGGTTACTTGGCAGATTCCAGAGCAATCCTAGAATAGAACGGTTACTTGGCAGATTCCAGAGCAATCCTAGAATAGAACACTGGAAATTGGTAAAGAAAGTCTTGCGTTATTTGCAAGGAACGAAAGGCCTCATGATGACGTATAGAAGATCTAATTCACTCCATATAGTGGGATATTCAGATTCTGATTATGCGGGAGATAATAGAAAATCCACGTCTGGATATGTGTTTACTCTCGCAGGGGGAGCTATTTCATGGAAAAGCTCAAAGCAAACCGTCACTACATCGTCCACAATGTATGCCGAGTTTGTAGCATGTTATGAGGCAACGGGGCAGGTGAACTGGCTAAAGAAGTTCATACCCGGTTTGAAGGTGGTTGACGACATCAATAGACCACTGAAGTTATACTGCGATAATAATCCAGCAGTACAGTATGCTCACAACAATAGGTCAAGTGGTGCTGCCAAACACATTGACATAAAGTATTATGTTGTGAAGGATAAAGTCCGGGATCAAATGATAAGTCTTGAGCATATAAGTACCGAAAAGATGCTCGCGGATCCGCTTACAAAAGGCTTACCACCCAACGTGTTCAGAGAACATATAGCCGGCATGGGTTTAAGGGAAAGCCTATGATTCCTGGACTATAAAGGGCCCAAAAGTTAAAGTAACTATTTCAGATCAGAGACGTGCATTGTAGCTGTTAAATCTATCGGCGATTGACCGTGACGATGAGACATGCTCTATGCATCATCTGTGAAGAAATGAGTAAGGATAAAAGGATTGAAGTTTTAAAGTTTAAAGATGAAAGTAATAGTGAGATCAAGGGGGAGAATGTTAGATTGATCTCCTAACCAATAAGCCCAACGGCTTATTGGGCCTTGGTCACACGCCCTAATCGGGGGCGCCCAACCCTACATGGTTGGTGGGCCCCCGTCGCACTGCGCTATATAAAGAGGTGGGGGCCGGCGGCTCAAAGCACGAGGTTTGCCGTGAGCCGCAAACCCACCGACAAACCCTAGACCGATCTAAGAGGGCGCGCAGCCAGCGACGGGAAGCTCCGCTGACTCTCGCCGTCGTCACTGCTACGCCCCGCCTGCACTGCATCGACGTCCGTGCAACCTCTACTCCACCCGTCGCTGCCCGTGTGCTGCCTCCATCAACGAACCAGTGATGGCCAGCTCAACCGCGACTTCATCCGAAGGCACAGGTTCAACACCAGCATCTCTACCCTATCTCCCACTCTCTACTTGTTCTAGTTCATCATGTTCAACAGCAAACCGTCTAGATCTACCCTAGTCGATCCACAGTTTACTACACCACCACCATGTAAATGCATGATCATGTGGACCTCCAGACCGATCAGACGGAGGCGGGTCGGGGTGGGGAAGACGAAGGTGCCACCATGAATCAATCAATTGATCGAAGCAAGCAATAATTCCTTGTACCATACACGCATATTGTCTGTAGAACAATGTATCTTGCACCGAAGTTAACCAATGATCTTGATTTTGTCCGGGATCATTCGGCGTCGCCGGGCGTGCAAAATGTGTTTTGTCGGCGGAGTGGTCGAAAAGGGAGAGGAACTGGCCGGCCGGCGGTGTGGGCACGGTATCAACGGCTGGTTCAGGTGAATGTTCCATGACCACGAGAGGACAGCTGTTACGGCGTAGGAGACGGGAGAGGATGGATGACCGACCTGATCTTCCTTCCTTCCTGTCCTGCCCCCCCACACACATGCATGGTAGCTAAAAGCCGCTCCAGCTGAAATTGTAGACCGGGCAGACTATTGCTGATGCTGTTCCATGCAATGCACGGCTCGCCTGCTATCTGAATAATAGTGAAGCATTGCTCTCATCTTTTTCAATGCAGACGCCTGAAAAACCGGTACCTTTTGTGAAGCCTACTACTGATGGATGCTAACAGGGAGACCCTTTTGGGGTAGAGAGGAGATTGGTGCAGCTGTCTGAGATATAGAATGTTCAGCACAATCAGAGCAGGGGATCACCAATGTGCCTGCTACTGCTACTGTCCCCAAATTCCTCACTCTCCAACCACTGGCCGTGGCCGACACACCAACTCCATGCGAAAAATGGCTTTGTCCAAGGTACTCTGCTTACCATTACCAGTTGAAGAAAGTGTACGTCTCCTAGCTAGCTTCATGGGTAGAGGCGTACAGCCATGGCACATTGGCTTCGTCTCCCCGCCTCATTCCCCTTTAGTTTTGCGTGGGAGCACAGGTCATGTTCTCCCAACGGGGCATTGGGCGCGATTTATTTCCTCGTCTACATTGTTGACAGTCGCAGCAAGCTTTGCTGGTGCCATACCGCGCCTAACATAGAATAAAAATGCAAGCGCGCTATCTCCCTAGGGCTGCCTACGTCCGTCTTCCAAGAAATCCACTCCAGCCTGAACGTTTGGTTCACTGCAGTTACAACTGACCGCCGACTCATCAGGGCATCCGATGGCCGGCAAGAAATATATAGAGATTGATGATTTTTCTGTTTAACGCCATGCATGCATATGTTACGTACTCCTACTCATTATTGCCGATTAATCATGTCTTGGTACAGCACAGCACAAACTGAGCTGCGGCTCAGGCAACAGTCGGCACATCAGGGCGGCGGACGTGGGCATTGTTCACATGTACGGTGTCTTTTAGACAGAACAGTACTTTTCTCTTACAACAACCTAATCGAAACAGTATTTTGACTTATTCAGCCAGCCAGCCGAAACCGGCGTCGCACTAGGCTACTATTGCATTGCATGCCAACTGCCAATGCAGGCACTATGACGACTGACGTGACGATGGAGTTGTCTGGGCCAGAGAATGTCTGGTACGGTGGTGCTGGGCGCCGCGCACGCATTGCCGCTGCCGGCCCCGGGCGTGCGTGCATGATTGACGCATCATGCATGCATGGATGATGCTTGAGTTGTGTTTAGCCTTGTTTAGTTGCTACCCAATTTTCAAAAAGTTGCTACAGTACCTGTCACATCGAATGTTTGCGGCCCATGCATGGAGCATTAAATGTAGACGAAAAGAAAAACTAATTGCACAGTTTGGTGGGAAATTACGAGACGAACGTTTTAAGCCTAATTAGTCAATGTTTGGACACTATTTGCCAAATAAAAACGAAGGTGCTACAGTAGACCCAAAATCCAAATTTCGCGAACTAAACAAGGGCTTAGTTTGTGCATTTTGGAAATTTGGCTATGATAGCACTTTCGTTTTTATTTGGCAATTATTGTTCAATCGTGGACTAATTAGGTTCAAAACGTTCGTCTCGCAATTTTCAATTAAACTGTGCAATTAATTTTTTTCGTCTATATTTAATGCTCCATGCACGTATCGTAAGATTCGATGTGATAGCTACTGTAGCACTTTTTGGAAAAGTTTTTGGAAACTAAACAAGCACTTGATTCCATGGATAGATGGATGAATGAATGAGTGGGAGTGGCGCGTGATTCGTACGCACTGTACCTACTTGGCTGGCTGCCTGGTGCTTGGTGCTTGCGAAACAGAGGAGGAAGCGGCAGGATGGTACCAGACGAACTGGACCGCTGGAGCTGGAGTGGACGACATGAATCGAGGGAAAGAACATATGATGGTGTGGTGTGGCATGCAGTGCACATCATCTGATCATCATCATAATATAAACAGAAAAAGCCAGCCAGGTGCTGTGCATTGCCGTGCGAATCTTTGGGCCTACTACACCTGACAAAAGGAAACTTCTCAGTTCTCAGCCAGAAGATCTCGTCGTTGCAGGAAGCCCGGCCGGTGAAAAGGACTCCTAGTCGTGTGATAGAGATGACACTGAGTCACTGACACGTCAAGCTTAGAATGCTTATGCAAAACTGAAAATGCGATTGGCAGAATATAAAGTGAGTGGGCCGGCCCATCTCGACTGAACTAACTTAATGGGCTCTCACAAACCCAAACCAGAGAGAGGGGGGAAAATCATGCCTGCCTCAGTGGCCTCCACTAGGGCATTGGTTTGTTTTTTCTTGTGAGAAAAGCTCATTCTAACACGTCAGATATTCCTTTCTTCTTGCGAACGCACGAAAGGGCTCGAGCAGTCGAGAGCTTGCGCCTAGCATTGCGTCTGAAATTTTATTCTTCCTTTCCCCAGCTTTGCAACCAAGAAAATATGGAGAGCTATACCTGTCAATGGATGTTGGCACGATGATGAGGCCGGCCAACGGCTGCTTGAGGCAGCAGAGAATCTAGCAAACATTAGCATATTTGTTTCAAAGCAAAAAAGGCAACTATGGACCTGCAAGAGAAGGTCAAGATGATTCAAAATTTAAACTTAGGGCTCGTTTGGAACGCAAGATATGCAAAAGAAATTTCAAGGGATCGCACATCCTTTACCTTGGTGACATCATGTGGCGTTTGGATCAAAGGAACGAGCTGAACCGTTCCAAACGAAAGTCTTCCTTTTACCTAGAAAACGCAGGAATGAAGACATGCACTGCTATCTCCTGTTTTCCATTCCTTTACGAAGTCCAAGACACTCATGCTCACTGACGCGACTTGGTGCAGGCTTTCACGGAGACAAAGGACTAAGCATTTCATTGATTAACACTCTAAAATAGGGTCCATGGTCTGTGCAAGCATCAGCAAGGCATACATGGTTGATCAGAATATTTTGATTTTTTTGTTAACTAATACGGAGTATATGTTGCTTTGTTTAAGAAAAATATTTGTCCAATTCTTGTTTAGTCTAAGTAATCATGTGATGAGGACATCACTCATTTGGATGTACCCGCTGATCCTCCAACAATCATGCAAGGTCCAATAACCCGGGCTCGAATACGTCAACTCAATTTAGAGGTGAGCTCATTCTTAAGCGATCCTTTTTATACTTTTGAGAATAGACTACTACCTAATGATGTTATCTTGCTTAGTAACATTGGAGAGGGTCATGAAGGACGTGGTGGAGGCGAAGATGACCAGCAAGGACATCCAACAGGAACCGAAGGTCCGGTCCAACATGATTTCGAGTCTGTCTCGGCCTCCAGAACCAGTCTGCCTTAAACTGGTCACCCAGGACGCATCTGGACTCCGTTTTCGATGATCCATATATGGATGGAAAGCTAATTTGATAAGGAAGCCAATCCAAGTGGTTTCACATCAAAAGCTATTCAGAATCAACGGAAATCGTGGTCACAAGTTAGCGTCCAGAATCTGCCAGGGTGCTGCGACACCGTCTTTTGGTCCGTTGGACCATGTATCGTGTTTGGGCCCATTAGGGGCGTGTCCAGGGGTCTTGCACGACCCTAGAGTCTTTATAAACATCCGCCGCTCCTCCATTAGGGTTTGGGGTTTGCTTAGATTATTCTATCAAGAACAGTTTCGCCGTTCATCGGTTTGTGAGACCCCAACTCCATGAGATTAATCATTCATCTGCAATTTGGTTGTGTTCTTTCTTGTTCTTGCTTGTGTTCTTCGTTGCACAGGCAGAGATTAGCCTTCTTGATGAGGTCAACCTGGTCCATGACTTGGTTGATAACCAGATTTCAGCACCATTGCTGCCCCGTTGCATGAGTTGGCAAAGAAAGGGGTGGTGTTTCATTGGGGAAAGGCACACGAGGAGTCCTTTGACACTTTGAAGGACAAGCTTACACACGCACCATTGCTGCAACTTCCAAACTTTGGTAAGACTTTTGAGCTAGAATATGATGCTAGTGGAGTTGGCATTGGAGGTGTTTTGATGCAAGATGGTAAACCCATTGCTTACTTTAGTAAAAAAATACATGGCCCTATTCTTAATTATTCCACGTATGATAATGAATTGTATGCACTTGTTCGTTCTTTAGAGACGTGGCGTCATTATTTGTGGCCTAAAGAATTTGTTATTCATTCTGATCATGAATCGCTTAAGTATCTTCGCTCTCAAAATAATCTAAATCGTAGGCATGCTAAATGGGTTGAATTTATTGAATGTTTTCCTTATATTATCAAACACAAGAAAGGGAAGGATAATGTGATTGCTGATGCTTTGTCTAGAAGATATACATTGCTGTCCCAACTTGATTGTCGGATTTTTGGTCTTCAATCAATAAAAGAACAATATGAGCTTGATCCTGATTTTAAGGATGTGTTGCTTAATTGTAGAGAGGGACGTACATGGAATAAGTTTATGATCAATGATGGGTTTTTGTTTAGAGCTAACCACCTATGCATTCCAGTTGGTTCCGTTCGTCTTTTGTTGTTGCAGGAGGCACATGGAGGCGAATTGATGGGACATTTTGGTGCCAAGAAGACGGAGGAGGTGCTATCCACACACTTCTTTTGGCCAAGAATAAGGCGAGATGTAGAGCGCTACGTGGCTCGGTGTGCCACATGTCAAAAAGCTAAGTCGCGGTCGAACCCACATGGTTTGTATATGCCTCTTCCTGTTCCTTCTACTCCTTGGGCTGATATATCTATGGATTTTGTGTTGGGTTTGCCAAGGACTAAGAGGGGGAGGGATAGCATTTTTGTGGTGGTTGATCGTTTTTCTAAGATGGCACATTTTATTCCTTATCATAAGAGCGACGATGCTATTCATATTGCTGACCTTTTCTGTGGTGCTAAGATTGCAGGGTTCGATCTTTCGATCTGAAGCCAGATCGATGTGTTATTCTCCGCCACAACGATAGTTACCTCTACTGACGGACAGAAGATCGGGATCCTCGTTCCCATTATCATGTTTACCGCTAACCCCTAAATTCCTATGCTACTCATATTCCTTTGTTCCAAACCTCAAATCCTTTAAAATTCCGATGTTTTTCATTCCTCTATTATGCACGTACATTTTTTTTCTATGCCTGTGTTTCTTCCCGTTCATATTCCGTCGTTCCAAACAGGCCCTTACAATAGGGCCTTGGAACTAAACATTTTGTTAGAGATTTTGGACATGGTTGTATCGAGGAATGTAACTCACCAAAAGGAAACTAAAGGTTATCTTGATTTGTCCTCAGTAAAAAATGCACAACCATGAGATAGGGGTGATAAAAAATGGAGGGTAAATGAAGACAATAATAGTTTTTAAGCCAAAACATTTGTTGATAATAGATATATGAAGGGTTCT
Source organism: Miscanthus floridulus (assembly GCF_019320115.1). NCBI lineage: Eukaryota > Viridiplantae > Streptophyta > Magnoliopsida > Poales > Poaceae > Miscanthus > Miscanthus floridulus. Next base: position 9,268,201 of record NC_089585.1, read on the forward strand.
TGCCGTTAGATGTAAGGGTGGTTATGAAGAGAGGACATTTTTACATTAAATAGCTGGACAAAATATTTGTAAAAATATTTTAAAGTAAAAAAGACAAAACGTTGACAAAAAAATTGAACTATCTACGCTAGTTGCATGGACCGCCTTGCCAGTTTACTAATATGAAAATGATCCATTATGTTATTTATGGGAAATAGTAAAGTATAGTAAACATTAGTAAATTATGGATATGGGTGAAACAAAACATATGGATCTTTGGTTGATGAGTTTGGTACGATCAGATAAAGATCATGGAGTATGTATATGCACACCGTGTTAGGAAATACTCCTAGATAAAGAGAAAAGGCATGCAAATTAGTATAAGCCTTGTTCATTAGTTGTAAGTAATAACTAAACATGAACACTTAATGCTTATGTTTTCCTAAGATTCTAGCACACGGGTCGATGGACTAGTTCTAGTTAACTAAGGCCATGTTTGTTTTCCATGGCAAAACTTTTGCGCTGCACTTTTAGCCCATTTTTTTTTGGCAAATGGATCCAAACAGGTGGGCTAAAAGTGAGCAAAATGGGAGAGGGGGCTAAAGTTTAGTTTATTTGCACCTCAAGAGGAGTAAAACTGGGCTAAAAGCATTGGGGTGTAAAGGACATCTCATTTTGCACTTTTAGTCCTTTTTTTTCCATGGATCCAAACACCCAAGCAAGGAATAAAGTTTAGCAGCAAAAGTTTAGGGGCTAATCTTTTGCCATGGCAAATGGATCCAAACAGGGTCTAATATCAGGATGCATTAATATTGAGTTATTTATGGAAAAGGATGGTTAAAAGAAGAGAAGAGAAATCATTATTTACTGATAAGTCGTCTGATGCTATTTTGTTGTGAGAGAAAAATACTATATCATGACTGATAAGCAGGGCTGATAAGTTCAAGCGAACATAGCTTACCAGTTTTGTCTTGTAGAGTTAGAAATGGGAACCAAAAAGCACACTGTGCGGTGGATGCATGGATCGTACCATACACATGGCCGGTGAACAAAACACACTGTGGATTTCTTCATGTATACATAATAACTCAATAAAAAGAAAATCAGACCAAACGAAAGAAGCCTCACATACATCAAATCTAAACCTTTCATTTGCCTCTACTACCGGCCCGGCCGCGTATACGTACGCAGCTGGGCCTGGGCTCAAAACTCATTAGCTTGCAGTAACCAACGAGGGACTAATAATCAATAGAGCTAGCTATATACTAGCACTGTTGCTATACGTACGATCCATGTCCGGTTGATGAGCGACGATCCAACTCCTCCGGCACGGCCGGTGATCCGTACGTTCTTCTTCACTCTCTGAATCTCTCTATGTATCTGTGCACGTATCTGCTTTCTTCTTCAGTTCATCAGCATGCCATGCATGATGCATGGTCGTCGGCTAGCCCCGATCGATCGATCACGGACAGTGCACGTTCCGGCCGGGCCCTCCGTAGTAGAAGTAGGTGCCCCAGGCGCGGTTGTTGGCGCCCTGGACGTCGTAGCAGCCCGGGTACGTGGTCGGCGACGAGGCGGAGCGCGGCGGCGGGGACGAGGCTGTTGTCGCCGTCCACCACCTGCACGTTGCGGAAGTAGGCGGCACGGTTGGAGCCCTCCCGGGGGAAGTGGCCGCTCCCCATCTGCGTGGGCGTGTGCGACCCCGACGGGCGCGAGTTCACCACCTCGCCGCCGAACTGCACCATGTTGGCGTGCCCGCCCAGGTGCGTGAACAGCAGCGACGGCCAGTAATCCACCAGCGGGCCTGACCCCAGCTGCAGCCACCAGTTCCCCCGGTGTGGGTCCTGCATATATATCACCATGCATGTGCATGCGTGTTAGTTTGTATATTAAGGGAGTTGCTATATCTCAGGTGCCTGAAATGTAGCAACTTTTTAGACGACGGGTACAGCCCTTGGATCTGCATCCAACGGCCAGCAGCCTGTTCGGTTGGCAGGTTCGTATCGTTGCTGGTTCGTGAAGAAGTACTGCTGGCTGGTTTGTGTGAGAGAAAAATACACTGTTCCGGCTGAAAATTTACGATCGTTTATGACAAGCCACAGCCAAACGAACAGGCTGCAGATCTATGATCTGTTGTTTCTGTCACCCAGGCTACTATAACGGGTCCCGCAAATCAATCCAGGCAACTACTGGGCCCGCCAAACCTTAACGGGCGCATGATCCGATACCCATTAACTAAAGTTGGTGATCATTTAGGCCAAACTGAAACTATCGGCTTAATAAACAGACATACAAGCATACATAGAAAATTACAACTCTAACACTGCACCCTCTAGCGAGAAAGAAACACATGCCGATTGAATCTGGATCCAGAAAGAGCACGAGAGTGGAGAAAAGGGCGAAAATTAGTAAATAAATGCACAGAAAAATCACAACAACATGAACAAGAAGAAAGGATACGAAGATCAGCCAAGGGAAAAGGTACTAACCTGTGGAATTTTGTATTTCTTGCCTTCATATCCTTTGTTCTGTAATGCTCTATAATCTGCTATTGGAGATCACACTGACACACACCACTTTGCACAAAATCAGGCATGGCCTCTCCTCTCTCTTGTCACTACAGTAGGATTAGTATTTCATGATGATTTCTTGAATACACACTCATGTTTAGATAGAAGACATTATGAACTGCATAACAATGAAGGCATAATCATTTCTACTGAGTAAAGAATGAACCATCTAAATGATGCTGAAAAATTCAGACAATACACAAGAAAATTGCACATTTGTATTAGTGCAACTATTACTATTTGATAATGCAATTGTACTGTACTTGTGTGCAAATAGAAAAGCTTGACAATATGTGAAGTTATCCGGAAAATCGGAAGCCATTTTCTATATTAATACTCTTATGTATTGTCACAAGAAAGAAACAAGGCCACACACCTGCAAAACCCAGGGCCTTCAGCCACATCACATAAGCAGCTTATCTTGCTCTCTCTTCTCTCTCTCTCTCTATCTTCTCTCTCCTCTGTCTTATTTGCTCAGTTCTGATTGGTATTTGCTCACCAGCATCCTTCCAAATACAAAAAAAAAACCAACTAGCATCGTGGACTGTGGTGTGATGCAGGGACAGAAGTGACTATGAATGAATATAATCTCACACACATCCCAACACAAATGACAAGGAGAAAAAATTGGTTTGGGTAGGTGTAAATCACAATAAACAGAGTAGAACCAAAATACAGTTTATGTTCAAATGAGGTGGAATTTCACTGACTTTGTCTGGTGCAGTTAGAAATAATGCTTATGATAATCTTGTATAGTTGCACTCCAAAGAACCAAAGTACAACTTATGTTCAAATGGCTCACCCTTGATTTTAAGGCAGTTGGATGAGCCTTTTGGCGTTCCAGCTTGGCTCACTGTGGACTTTTTTGACTCAACCTCTAGAGATAGGAATAGTGGAGTTCCTAGTGGTGTTAGAAGCCTAAAAGTAAATAACTTCATTGTGAGAATAATTATATAATAACTTCAAAACTGTAGTCCAGAAGTGACCTCTAATGAAATCTATGATGCAGCAGAATGGACTTAATGCTGAATTTAGAGAATACAAACAAAAGAAGTGCCAAAATATGTAGGATACCACCTAAGTCTGAAATAACATCAGATATCTATCTCACACAGAGCTTCTGATATTGTGCACTCTGGATGGATAACACACAAACCCAATAAATTAGTTGATTTGAATCACTTCCCTACCCACTTCGGTTAACTTTGCCTTAACCAAATCAAGTAGCTAACCCAACACTTCTACAAGCACGCAAGAACCAAAAAAGAAAATATTCTGTGAGCTTAATTAAATATCCTGTGTTAACATGGCCACCTATAATCTACTTACTTAGGATCCTATCCTCTATGAACTAGAAAATGTCATTCATAGTCAAATAGCTTTTGCATGAGTCCTGATGTCAACAATACTAGTGCAACTACATGTAGTAACACTCAGTTATCAGCCGGCTAACCCCTGACATGAAAATCCTAGTCCACAACCACAAACAAATGCCTTTGTTACTGCATGTAGTTAGCACAAATCACAATTAACAGAATTCAAGATGTGTTAGCACAAATCACAAGAGAGATTTTTTTTCTATGAAAGGATAAGGACAAATAAGAGGGGTGTGCTAGCACAAATCACAATTAACAAAGTTCAAGATGTGTTAGCACAAATCACAATAGAAAAAAAAATTCTATGAAAGGACAAGGATAAAAACTTGGTGTGGGCAGACACAAATCATAATTAACAGAGGAACTACAACAGCTTCAACACCACCAGTGAACTACAACAACTATGGACAAGAAGGAGGTCCATGAACTTCAACAACTTCATATGTCAACTCAAAAAACAACAACCTCACCTGAAATTTTGCAACAGTCTTAGGTGTCCTCAAGAGGCCCTACAGAGACTACAGGCAACTGAGCTTCTTCCTTGTATTTTGTTTGCGCAAATAGTTCCTGGAAACTTTGTACAACCTGCAGTACAATATCATATTTTTTTAACCAGACTTTTAAGTGTGATCAAAAGTAGTAAGCACCGCTTCACTACAGTTATGCAGTCACAACATAGGCCAAAGAAAAATGACTGTATGGTACATTAGAAGCTGGAGGGCAAAAGGAAATCAAATTGCTCACCATGGTCAGGTTTATGGTGCAAAGTTCCACTGAACACACCCTAATAAAAATCAAAGACAAGTTAAGAACAATAGATAAACTTGTGCCGAAATATTGGCTGCTAACTACAGCAGGTTTATTTACCAATTTGTATAAATGGAACTGACGACTACCAGCCTCAACGGGAACACTAACTGGCTGATCAGCAACTGCATTCTGTATTGATTTCTCATAATTTTCAAGCATATCTTCAAAGCCAACCAAAGTAATCGTGGCCTGGACAGGATTCTTTCCACTAAGCATGATTGCAGCAGATTTCTTCATCAACATGCTATCTGTAGCCTATAAGATACACAATAATTGGTATGATGAACTTAGCCCGGCATGTACAGAGAGAATATACAATCCTAACATATGCTAAAAATAAAAGAATTATTAAAATAAAAATACACTTACATAGACAGTCAAGCCCTTGTTTCTTTAAACCAAGAACCATCTCATTTTCTAGTGCACGAACTTGGTCCAATATATAGACAATCTGGACAACAACAAAGTAAACTCATGACTTTCAATAAGTGTAGGATCAAGAAAATGGCTGGTTCTTACACTGAAACTGCAACCGCAACATCAGACCCAAACTAATTATCGTGCGTTCAGATTAGCTAGAGAATATTCAAATTAAAAATGTGGAAATATATGTTGTGCCTCATATTAGCATTTTGGCACCACTATAAAGTTTTTACCCTACCAGCTTCACAAATGCATTCTAAAGACACAAACACACACTAATTCTCAAGCCGAATTAGATCTATTCCTTAAAGAGAAGACTTGTATTAAAATAGAAATGAGATGCACTCCTTAAAAATATATTGTCTAGTGCTTATACTGAAACAAAAGACCCATTTCTAGTCCCAAATAGCCCATCCAGAAGAATATCAATGCCCTAAAGCAAGAATAATTGCATGCTCTAAGTTAACTAAAATAGTGACAAAGTTATTTATAAAGACCAGATATTGCACACGTTACACACCATAATTGCAGTAGTTGAAATGTGCAATTTACTACTAATAAATGTGCAATAAAAAAATGGTGCTTCTACATAAAGGAATAGAATAAACTTATAGTTCAGTAGAATTCTAATGCAGTTTGCAGTAGAAATTCATCATTCTCTATGGCTACATGCAGGTCAAAAAATTGTCCAGCTCAAAAAACTTATGCTGGACTCTTGAAGCAACCTCATATTCATAATTAAGTTCATACCAGTTCACAGTTTAGACAAGTTAAAATTAAGTTCATAGAAAAATACACTCACAGATCACAAACAACCTGGTTTTAGCTGTGGTGATGTATATATAACACAAAAGCAAAAAACTAATTTGGATGGACATATACTTGCCTTAACAGAGAAATAAGCCCAAACATTTGGTTTGCTTTTGAAGTTTAACTCCTGATGAAAAAGACAAGAGAATATAAGTTAACATATGGGTAAGCACATCTAGTGGATTACCAAAAGAGAATTGTATAGTCAAGTAAACCAACCTCCACTCTTCCACTTGTAGGCTTAAACCCATCATCAGGATCCTCACTAGTAACTCTGACTGCAACACAATGGCCCTTTGGCCTCACTGACCGTGCTTTATCCAAATCAAACTTAGTTGCAACAGCTGATATTTTCCTCCAATCATGGTAGACGCCCCCATGATCCATTCCATAAAAGCGTCTAATCTCTGCAATGATTCATTCATTCGTCAGAACAAGAGAACAAAATACCATCAAACATGGAGTCGAGAAAATTAAAAATACCTAGAATGTTATCAAGAGGTATGCCCATTCCGACTGCAACTTGGGCTACTGGCAAGTTTACTTCAGCTATCCATTCAGTCACAGGATGTTCTACCTGAAAGAAAACAGTCAAAAACTCAAAATGCAAGAACCATAGAAGAATGCCTCTACAAAATTCCTGCATTGGAAGTTTAGAACAGACCTGCAACCGTGGATTAAGCTTCAGAAAATACTATTCGTTCTATCGTAGCAGCACCAACGTATTGAACACACTTAGCAAGCCACCTTGCTGCCTGCTCAAGCTCTTTAACAATGTCTGGAGCAGCAACTATGATTGGCCCCTCTTCAATAATCTGTTTCAGAGGTAAATGGTGAAAAATAATTTTTTTTCATTTGGACATATTCATTGCAACACTATTACATACCTCATAAGAAATATAATACTATTCCATAATGTTTTCTGGCACAAATTATCCTATCTTTTTTCTATGCAAAAAATTGATGATACTCCTATATATATAATATAAAGGCATTAGTCATACCGGAAGATACCACACACTGCTGCAGGGCACAAAATTACAAAAAGAATGAGAGAGAGAAAAAAATTCAAAGTACACTAATTTCAAAACAACCTTAAATACAACCTACATATTTAAATGTTAGATTACAACACTCGAAAAGAATTATGAATGAATTTAATAGTCAAATTCCAACAAAGACCAGGTTCTAAGTAATTTAAACCTGCCCAGCACTGATATGAACCCTCCACTTAAAAATAGGCAAGACAACATAATCAAAAGGGATCAAACTGGACCTATGCAATCTCTGCTAAAAAACTCACTAAAACTCTAGATGTACATCAGAAGTCAACAAAAACCCTTACACAGAATGCTAACAAGGCTACAGATATAAGAAATAACATTAACTCTATAGGAGATTCCACTGCATTAACTAACTGCAATCTATAGGAGATTCCACTGCATTGACTCTCTAAAACAATTTATATAAGAAATAACATTGACTCTCTAAACTAATTTATAGGAGATGTGATATAAGAGTTCTTGTGGAAATGCTCAGCATTAACTAACTGCGATCTTGAAAAACACATACAGCCTACAGCTACATGAGTCAGGACAGTGAGGAACACAAGACATTCCACTGCATTGCATTTGGTTTTTGCTTGCACTGTACAAAAGATTGATTTGCTCTATATTCAGTTAACAACATTGAAACCTTAATTCATTAATCGTTGACTGAACTATAAGCTGTCAAATGATGAAGAAGCAACATTGACTAAACTAAAATCTACAGACTACACCATCACCATCACCACCATTGAAAAAGAAAAGGGACAAATCATCATTTAATCATTGACTGAACTATAAGCTGTATAATAATTGAAGCTTGTACTAAGGTAGAAAAGGGACAAATCATCATTTAATTATTGGGACAAATCATCATTTTGGCTGTAATAAGCATACAATACGGCAGAGAAGGGGGTTGCCCAGCCATTCTCACCACCATTTGGAATTTTAGGGAAGTGGTGATATCAGTTCAGTCAGAAAAACATTCATACAGGACACAAGCAACATATATAAAGATTTATAAAAGCTTCACGGCGTGCTTTGCTAGCCGACATAGCAAAGTGAACACTGACAACTATCTCGTACTCATACCACAGCGGTTCAAACAGGATAGAAACAGCAAACAATAAAGCTGCAAGTGGCACTCCTGAGTTCAGAGTTTAAAATTTAGAAAACTAGGACAACCACATATAAAGGGGGATTTTAGCCTCAGCCGGATCATTTATGCTAGTTGCAAGTGAAAATAGTTTAGGCATATAAATCTGTCCATATTTCATCAAAGAACTAAAGTACCAAACAATAAATAGAATAGCAGCACAAAGTTGAAACCATACAAGTACCAAAACTGATGCTCACATGACTAAGGCTTACAACGGCTAATTAAGTGTGATACCAACTCACTGATTTGCACAAGAACATAGCTATCAGCGGATGAAAACAATTGCAGGCACAAAACACTGCAAAAGAAAACAAGTGCATCCACACTACCACCCTTGATAGGATAATGGCTCCACACACACGCGCGCGCACCATAGTAGCCTTTATCTCAAGAAAGTTGCCTACACTATACCAAACAAATAGACAATAACTACAGGATAGATAACAAAGGAATATCAGCACCTTCAAGGCGCCCTTGTTTAGTATCTTAAGCAGTAGTTTAATTTTCCTGCTTAATCAAATGGAAAATGATAAACAAAATTGAACACTATAGGTGACAAGAATGTATGGATATTATACATGTCAAATAACATAATTGCTGTAATTCAATTGTGCAATTTACTGCTAATAAAAGTGCAATCTAGAAATAGGTACTAACCAGTACGATCCAAAGCAGGAGCAGCATTTTGAGATAATTGATCTCCTTTTGAATGACTACATGAACCTCAAATGTATATTTAAATAATGACAAACTGTGGATCGATTAGCTGGCGGTTATGAACCTATGAACGGTTCACCCAGCAAATCATAATTGGAATTTGAGAAAAACAAACAAACAAAACAGCTAGCAGTGGCACACATGTCTGCGCCTGGAAACAGAACACCAAGACCACAAATCTAGTTAAATCAACCCAAACATTCTTGGTCTGCAATTCAGAAATGCAAGGTAATGTTAATCCCAATCGAAGGAAACCAGAACACTTGAAGCCAGCACCCCCTGACCACAAAGACATTCCCACAAAACAGCAGATCCACCCACAAAGACGTAATCTGTGTATGTTACTTTCCTAGAGTAGTTTAACAAATTGTCCAGTATGAGCACGAACTCAGCATTTTATTGCTTACAATTATTTTTAAACTTAGTCTCCTACCAGGAAATAAGTTTATTGGCCTAGGTTAGTTTGTTGCACATAATTTTTCACTCTATATTGATGGCTTCGCCTTATTATTTCTACACGAATCTATTTGGTGGCTGCAACGTAAGGCAGAGTGCAACAATACTCGGTAATAAGCAAATATTCACACATGACATGCAAAATTGTGAATAAGCAAATATTTGCTTATTACCCCTAAAATGCAAACAGAGAGAGGAGGAGAGTGAGAGGCAGGCAATGACTGGTGTTGGAGAAAAAGACAGGCCATGAAAGAATGAGGTGAGTGATAGGTAATGGGTGAATGAAGCATTGTAGCTTGTTCGAGTAACTGAATGAAACGAAGCTCCCATGTCCTCCAACAAATCCATGGACTGACAGAATGTGGATCCATCCCATGTCCTCCTACCTTTAGAAAATACTTTCCTGCACAAAACACTAACACAAACAACGCCACACTTGACTCTTGCTTTAACCTTGTCGCTGAGACCTCCTGGTTTGCCCAATCCATGCTCGCTCCCTCCGATGCACTCTTGTTCCATTGCCCAAATCAATGCGTGCACCTGCCACAACCTGGGCTCCAGATCTACTCAACCCGAAATTGACTTGGAAATTGATTCTGCAGCAGAGGGCCAACCCCTCTCCTTGCTCACAGATCTCATCCCAACAGCACAATAGAACAAGCTCCTCACACCAGAGGAAGAATCAATCACCATATCAGGAAAGGGGATCCAGCAAATCGAGCAAATGCACACCACATCAGGAAAGGGGATCGGATAAAGCATGCAACCGATGAGGAGCACAGATACAAAGAGGAAGAACATGTACAAATCACGCACCAGAGGTCCCAGCTGTGTTGACCTGCATGGCTCGGAGGAGCGTCTGGAGGAGCTCGTTGGTGGTGCGGAAGCGGGCGTGGAGGTCTGCGAGGTCGATGCATCCAGCTGCGAGCGCGACCTGCGTGGCGTTGAGGTCTGCGTGGAGCGCCGCAGAGCCGTCCCATAGGCAGACGGTGTTTGCGGCGGGCTTGCCGTAGCTGGCGAATCGGTGAGGGGGAGGCGACGCACCGAGACGGCGTGGGCCGGAGCACCAAGGTCGCCGAGAGAAGAATCGCCGCCCTGGGAGAGTGGGAGAGCCAGAGAGGAGCGAGTGGTTCAGCACTCGCGGCGGCCAGACTGCTGTTAGAGGATGCGCTCTCCGGTGTCTGGACCCAATAAGAAACAGCGAACCCAATAACAACCAAACCAGTGCAAGGATCTTGAAGACAATCGAACGGACAGAAACGTCGCCTGAGAGAAATGAAAATTTCAGGCACCTAGACAATAGGAAAAGTGCACAACAAATTATATTTTCATAAAAACACATTCAACATTATATCCAACAAAGGGTGTTGGGTGCTTGTGGGGCCTGTTGAGGTCATTTTAGGGGGTGGACTCCTGATTGGGTGATTCAAGATTGATCACACACCAATAGTCATGGGCCTTCTTTGGTCTTTTGTTTCACTATAATCTATTAAAAAGAGAGTTTATATATGGATTTTTTTTATTTTGTCATAAATTTAAAACGTATTAAGGCCTGATTGGATTAAACTTTAGACCAGGATGCTGTTGGGCGCCTAGCAGCCTTGAGGGACTTAGCGGAGCAGCTGCAGCAACCCACGGTGGAGCTGCGTGGGAGCCCCTAAGTGGAGCTGCAGCAACCCACGGTGCAGAGGCAGCAGCAACCTGGCCAACCGTCTGCTTAAGTGGAATAGGGAGAAGCTGATTTGGTATAGGGATTCCTAGGCGGCGGCCAAACTCCAGCTGCGCCCACCCCGCTCATGGTTTAGCTTTTTATTAGTGGGATACTTAGCTTAGTTCACTATTAGCTAAGGCCCAGGGGCAGATTAGTATTTGGTTTGCATTTATGTAGGATTTTTCCATCTTATGGTAGGGGGCATAGCTCACTTTGGCCCTTGCTAAACTGAGCTCCACCACTGGGATCGCTCGCTCGCTGAGCTAGTATCATCCGATGCTAGCGCCACAGATCGGACGCGCTTGCAAGTCATAGTCTTAACGCCGGACTACGACAGAATCAAATTCACAGTTATTTCACTTGCCTTTTCATCGTCATGGATTCGCGCTACGGCGCTAGCCCTTAGCTGCGGCGGCGGATGCGATGTGGCAGGCTCGTAGCGACGCAACCGCGATGACAGGTAAGGCGATGTGGGGGTTAAGCGCAGCAGGGTAACTCAATCGGCAAGCACAATGGGAAAAACAACAACGTTGTTAAAGGCCAGAACTGTTCGCATTCCACTGGGCTTCTCTGAGCGGCCTGCCTACGCAGCCCAATAGGCCCAGACGGCTCTGCGGCCTGCCTAACAGTTTCTCTCGCGCGTGTCTCCCATCGCTCGCCGTCTTCTACCTCCGTCTTCTGTCGAAAAAAGAGAAGAAGCCGTCCATGGCCGCACATAGCAGAGGGCATCCGGCCATGAGGGAAAGGGGGTTCTCGCCGGCGGGGACCTCTCCATATTGGTGGATCCGCCCCTGCGCCGGACCGATCCTCCTCTTCCTCTTTACCGCCGCCGCGGCGTCTGCGGCGGCGCCTGAGGAGGAGAAATTCACGGAGGAGCTGCTCCTGCGGCCGCTCCCGGACCGCAAGGCACTGGCCCACTTCCACTTCCGCTCCTCTGCGCCCCCCGCTGCTTCCGTTGGTCGGCACCACCACCTCTTCCCCAAGGCCATCTCCCAGCTGGTGCGTGCCCCGTGCGTCCATCTCCACTCAGGAGCAGATCTCTGATGTCGCTGGCTTAGGGTTTATGCTCCAATTGTATACGGCTTTAATTCGTCGTTCATACTGGTACATTAGCTTGGACTAGCATGCAACTAGATAGGTGTGGTTGTAGATCAATAACACGTTTGATCTGTTTGTGGGTACTCCACTGGGACAGTGAGGCAAGCAATTGCTTTGCTGCAAAGATTTGCTTTTGGCACATGTACATAGTTGTGCTAAGATGGAGATCTTTACTTTGCATTTATTTCATTTTTCCACCTAATGATGTTTATCAAGTTGTCAAGGTATTAGTTGAATGTTGCAATCCAAGTGCTGATTTGTTTTTACCCAAATTTGAGCCGAGGTGCTGTGTAGTCACTGTAAAGTTTAAGTTTTGCAATTTGATCAAAGGCTGAAGCCCAGCTTGATTAGAAATGGGCACAGTAGTTGGTGGGTTTGTACTTTGTAAGACAACAAGTCAATGACCCTGAGTATTGGGGGGTCTCTGAAATGGGCACAGTAGTTGGTGGGCTTTTGCCTATTAGGCATTAGCCCCAAATGTTGGTGGGTTTGAGAATTTTACTCTGTATTCTTTTGTTGCCTATTAGGTTTACATATAATAAGCTATGCCTTGTTTACACCTTTAAGTCACAACAGCCTGGGCGCTGAAGAAAGGGGCCCTCCATTTCTTATGTGCTGCCACATTTTATGAATGACTGAGAACCTCTATTAACATTATTTTGCTTTGTCAAGACCAGGTTAAAAAATATCATATTAGCGAGTTGGAGCTATCTTTCACCCAGGGAAGATGGAACTATGAGCAGTGGGGTGGATTTGATCCTATGTCAACTAATAATGCAAAGCCTCCTGGTGTTGAGCTGTGGGCAGTTTTTGATCTTCCTTTGTCTGAAATTGATGCAACATGGAAGAACCTGACACATACACTCTCTGGCCTGTTTTGTGCATCCATCAACTTTTTGGAGTCTTCAACTGCATTTTCTGCTCCTCGTTGGGGATTTAAATTGAATGAAGGCAATTTGCGATATGGTGCATTGCCTCGTGAAGCAGTATGCACTGAGAATCTGACACCTTGGTTGAAACTTCTTCCATGTCGTGACAAAGCTGGGATAGCTTCTTTGCTGTACAGGCCTTCAATTTACAAAGGATATTACCATTCACAAAAACTGAAACTGAGATCCTCCCAGTCACTTGGTATTATTCTTGATCAAACTCTGACTGTTGTGCTCCAACCAAATACTGTAAGTGGCGAACAGCTACATTCCAATCATGGTCAACTTCAGCCCAACTGGTCCATGAGACATCTTTTCAACAGAAAGTTGTCAGGGAAATGCCTTGTTTCTAAATCCAGCAGAGTATTCATTGAGGTTGATAAAGGCATTGTTGACAATGTTAACAAATCTGGAAGTGATCTTTCTTGGAGTAATGAATTCTTTGTATTGTCTAATAGCCCGGACAAGTTGATCAAAGGTCAAAATCACGTAGAAATTCAATCTTTTTTATATGTATACGATGCTAGTAACTACACTGAGGAAAAACCTTTGGATGTGGGCATAACTTGGAAGCTTCCCCTCGTATGGACTTGCACCCCATCACCTTTTCATGCAAGCAGATTTCTTATGGGCAGTGGAAATGAAAGAGGGTCAATTGCTCTGTCGTTTATGTCCACTAATCTTCATAAGCAGATATCCGGCAGCCCAACTGATTGTTCAATAAAGGCAGTTATTTTCCAGGTTGTTCCATGGTATGTTAAGGTCTATTATCACAGCCTAGAAATATTTATAGATGGGAGCAGGAAGACTGTGTCAGAAGTAGTTGACAAGATTCATGTCATTCCTTCAGAAGACAAGCTTTTGCCTGGTACCCTGGAGATGCTACTAAGATTCCCTTGCAGTATGCAGTCAGGAACTCTGACATTGGATTTTGACAAGGTATGCTCTGCTGCTTAAGTTACTTGAATGTACCTTCCCATTGGGTAGAATTTCACATATTTCTCACTTGGTGCTTCGGCCTGAGTCTTCATTTGTTATTTGCCCCTGGGGCAGTCTTAATGCAATGATGTCCAGAACTAAACATTACGTTTTTAGTTTGTGACAATGTTAACTGCACATGAAATTTCAGGGATTCCTGCATATAGATGAATATCCTCCTGATGCTAATCAAGGATTTGACATTCCTTCAGCTTTGGTTAGCTTTCCTGAGTTCAGTTCTGCTCAAAGTTACCCTGAAATTGATCCAGTACTTGGATCTCCTTTACTAGAAAATTTCCAGGTACACCCTCAGAGATGTCATGAACTGATCAGTTGGCTAGTACTAGCTGATTTCCTTGCCATACATGAATATAAGTATTTGTGCTTCATTATCGTTGCAGTATGTCAATATCTCTGTGTTCTGCAGGAAGATAGTGTTGTGAAGTCATATACAGAAGTATTGCTTGTTCCCCTGACAACTCCTGATTTCAGCATGCCATATAATGTCATCACCTTCACATGCACTGTCTTAGCTCTTTACTTTGGCTCATTATTGAATGCTTTGAGACGAAGGATTGGTGAGGAAGAGAGGGAGTTGAAGAAAACAGGTAAGCACAAATATTTATGTTGTTTGGTTTCTGTTTTGTGATGCCTTGTGTTACAGAGCTTGTGCTCTAGTATGTATGGGACTTAATCATACTTGTATAACAGCTACATTCAATGCAGAATAAATTTTGTTTTCGTTGTGCTGTCACCATGCCTGCTCTTTTTTCTCGAACAACCATGCCTGCTCTTCTAGAGAGAATCAGATAAAGTTGTTTCTTCAAAATTTGATGTAAAGGATGGAATGCAGCTTCAGATGTTGAAAGAATTGAATAATTAACATTTTTTTGTTCAACTTACAATTTCCAACCCTACCTTGAAACAAGTTACAGTGTTACACACTAACAAGGTTACTTGAACACAATGTGCCTGTTTTCTTGCTCTAGATTTAGCTGGTCATGTTTCTGCTGTGCAGTGGTCGTACTGAAGAAGTGGCAACTCTTAGCAAGCATCCTTTATAGGAAATTTGTTGATGAATTGTTCTAGTTCTAGGAAAAAAATAGATGTACTGGCTAAAAGAAGACAGTACTTGGTTTGAAGAAAGTATTGTTCAAAACAGGTTGGGAACTTTTTGTTTCTCGGACCAATTAGATTTGCGCCTTCAAAAAGGATTTGGATGTCATGGGCTCCTCTTTTTTTTTTTTTGTGAATTATGTCATGGGCTCCTCTATGGTGTAATTTTTCACATGGGTTGCGGTACTTAACCGTTGTTGGACTGCAGACAGATCGGCAAAGACGGGGTTGCCATTTCTGGCGTTTTGCCCACTTTGTGACCTAGCTCCTGAAACTATCAACCATCTGTTGATCTGTGTGGTTGCAAGTACAGTATAGCTTACTGTAGTTCGAGAATTAGCCTGCAGGCTCTAACACCACAACCTGATGCCACTACTCTGGCTGGTCGAACCGGATTATAAAGAGAGCGGATAAAGTGCAGTGAGAAGACCTCGATTCTTTGATCATTTTAGTAACACGGGAAATAAGGAAACACTGTAATGATTGCGGTTTCAACAATGCTACCCTGAACATATCCTTGGTAGTGTGGACAGTAGAAGCGGAGGGAGCGCTCTATTGTTCAAGGCTGGGACTCATGGCCTCCAGAGCCTTTTCTAGGGTCTGTGTCCTTGCATTTTGGTCATCTGATCTATTTGATCGTATCGTATTTGATCTCAGTGTTCTAGGGGATGCGTGGATTTTGGGTGTGTATCCTGTTTGGTGTTGTACATTTGGCTTTCATCTTAATGAAATGACACATGGCACTCCTACATGGTTCAAGAAAAAAAAAACTACGCACTCTTTTATAAATGTGCTATTTCGATATCAAACAGGTCTCCAAGATAGAAAATCACTGCTTGATCTTTAACAGTATGCTACTAAGCAGTCACAAAGTTCCTGGGTCCATGAGGGTCAAGGAACAGGGTCAAGGAACATGGCGCACTACTTGCTAGAGGTTTTTATAAGACAGGGATGAAATTGTTCCTGAATTCCTGGGACAGGGACGATTTCCTGGGACAAGACCCAGCTTCGACCTGTTTTCTGATACTACTAAGAACCGCCTTTCTATACATGATGAGAAAATAGTATTTGATTGTTTTTTTAAAACTTTGGTTGTTAGGAGTGGGACTTTTGTTAACTGAACCCTTGGCACTAGCTTCAGTGTGAAATCCCTTGCATTTTCTGAACTGACCTTGGCATATTTTTCTGCAAACTATTTCACATATTTTATATTGATATTTACTTCCTATTTCGCCCCTATTGTGCTGTACTCCCTCCGTCCCAAACTATAAGTCGTTCTGGCTTTTCTAGATACATAGATTTTATTATATATCTAGACATAATGTATATCTAGGTGTGTAGCAAAAGCTATGTACCTAGAAAAGCCAGAACTAATTACAACTTGGAAAGGAGGAAGTACATGTAAGGGGGCTTCTGAATTTCTTAACAAATGTTGTTGATATTTTATTTTCCTGAAAAAAAAAAACATCAGCAGCTGGCTTCTTACCAGTATTAATTCTGTTACAGCCACAAGGCATGGGCTCATTCCTCGGTTGGTAGCTAAGTTAAGGGGGCAGAAGGTGGATCCAACAGAGTCAGGGTCCTCATCTGAATCGACTGGATCAAAGAAGCTGCTATTCAAGGTTGTATTTGTTGCAGTAGCTGCAGTTCTATTTCACTATTTCTCAAACAACAGTTAAGACTTAACATCTGTATCTAAAATTTTGGGCTACTTTGGACTGTGGAGCCACGGCGGTAGAATGTACCATGTTGTGTAGCATATGTATTGCCTGTAAAAGTTTGCTTGCTTCCAGGCGCTATTTTGTCATCCTAGATTCTTGAAAGCAGAGCTTGCTGTCCCTTGATTGCACCAGGTTTTTTTTTTTTTTGAGGAACCCACTATACATTTTTTACGTTGATCTAAGTATCTAACCACCACATGCAGCATCTGTGCACTGTGCTTGAGCTTTATTCGGCTTGAATTGCTACTAGTCCAGATAGATTTTTTTTTCCTGAAGTAGAATGTATTCCATACGATCATTTCGTGTCAGATTTGTTGGTCTCAAAGAAAAAAGTATTGGCGTCTGTTGGTACCCCCCACCCACCCCCAACCCACACATACACAAAAAAAAAGTCTGGTCACTCCAAAAAAAAATTATCATTTTGTTTCTCAAAGTTCAGATTTTAAGGGATGAGGGATCATATCCTATGTTAGAAGAATATACGAATAAATAGAATTTTCTAGATCTGCCTCTGATATTGTGATGGAGGAATCGTGCTGGACATCCATCCAAAGTTCCAAACTCCGCTTGTGAATCCATAGCATTTCAGATAATGTGTCGTCAGCAAACAAAATCCGGTGATAGTTGGAATAGTCAATGCTACTACGGAGTACTACATCAGAAACAAATTCCTGCATTCTTGACATGGGAGAGAAAGTAGTAGGAAACTGGTGCTCTCTAACCTGTTTGGAGGGGCTCCGGCGGCTCCGGCTCCGGCTACTGTAGCACCACTGTAGAGGAGCCGCCGGAGCCCCCAATTGGAGGCTTCTCTGGCTCCTCCTCTTTTCCCGTTCATTTGTGCTGGAGCCGGAGCCGTTTTTTTCGCTGCTACAGTGATCTACAGTGTTGCACAGTGCGGTGGGAGCCGGAGCCGCTGGGCAAGGAGCCCTGCCAAACTGGTTCGAGATTTATGGAGCCCTTGGCCGCGTCCTGGCGCGAGCGAAGATGATGACCACGCTGACGAGGATCCACGGCGGGAACATCCCGTTGACAAGCCTCGACGACCGCAGCGGCTCCGGCACCCCGTTGACTGCAACCGCTGCCATCACCGCGGCCACCAGCAGGCCGGCGACGATCACCGACACCGGCTTCGTCCACGACTCCTGCCGGCAACGAAAAGCCGTTGGGTTGGTTCCGCGATATCCACGTGCCGCGAGGTGCAACTCGTAAAAACGAAGGGAGAGGAACACGGCCAACTCACTCTGGGCTCGCCGTCGAGGGCGATGACGGCGCCGTCGCGGAACGGCAGCGCGGAGTAGCCGGCGGCCGGGTCGCACCTGATCCGGAGGCCGCGCCCGCGGCGGGGGCCCTCGGGCCTGAAGGCGAACAACGCCCGGAGGCCCTGGCTCGCCTGGATGCGGCGCACGTCGAGGCGGTCCCGCCCAGGGCCCGACAGGTCCGACCGGAAGATCGCCACCGGGCCGGCGCCCCGCCGGTACAGCCGCACCTCCACGAACGGGACGCGCTGCCTCGCCGTCGCGGTCGGCTCGAGCAGTGGCGCAGCCAAGCATTCCTGTTCCGCACGCGCCATCACCACCCCCTCGCCGTCGGCCTGCTCGTTTGGTAACTACTGCGATGTGCGGGCCTGGCTGGATGCGAAAATCCTTACACCTTATATTGGTTCAAAATTGAGCTAAATACCATAGCTTTGTACGTCAACCTGGTTTTCAAACAATCTCCCAACCAAAGCAAAGCACTCTCATACCCAGAGGAGGAAAGTTCATATAAAATGTTGAAATGTTGGCGCAATGCAAGAGTAATTAAGTTTGTATTCCAGATCCAGCACAAGGTAAAAGTTGATTTGAGACAGAACAATCTCCACCGCTCAAACCAAGATAGAAAAGCGTCTTAACATAGGACAACAGCAGTAACAGCTGAATTCGGCTTTAGTTACAAGCACAAGCATCTTGCCTTTTTTTTGTTATGGAACGCATGGACGGATGCGGGGCGCAGAGAGCAGCTGCGCAGCGCAATGCATCAGTCCGCCGTCCAGCTCTGCTCCACGACCTCCCGCACTTTGCGGTTGTACTCTCGCTTGTTCTCGCTGAACATGCGGGCAGCTTCAGAGTTAGCGGGCGAATTCGGGTTTGGGTCGCACAACAATGACTGCAAATGGCACACACCTCAGGTTAGTCACACACTGGCCACCAGCACAGATGGTTTGAGTCTTTGAGAACATCATAATTCATAAACATAAACAGAGACACATTCTACTCAGCAGACATCCAGGTCCATAGCAGTAACAGAAACTACTCTTCCTCCGTCCCAAAAAGAGTACGCTTCTAAATCTGGTCCAAATAGAACTATCTTAAGTTTGACTAAGTTTATAAAAAATAGTATCAACAATTATGATTCCAAATAGGTATAATATGAAAATATATTCCATAATGAATCTAATAATACTAATTTGGTACCATAACTATTTCTAAAAATTTGATCAAACTGAGGATTGTTTGACTTAGCGCTGTAGTTAGAAGTGCACTCTTTTTGGGATTGAGGGAGTTGCTATGCATTGCAAAGTTGAATGTTATTGTATGACAAGCAAAAGTTACAAATGTTGGAAAAAACAATAATCTCTGCCAAGAAATAAAAGATTACTTCTATGGTTGTACCTGGATCGACGTGAGTATTGCAGCTACATCATATATCGGACTCCACTGATTCTGCAGGATATCTAAGCATATGCTTCCATCAGCATAAACTGCACACGAGAAAAATATGTCAGGGTGACATATAAGTGGACATTAGAAGGTAGTACCATCCTATAGTTAAGAGCAGTTGTATCAGAATAAGCCAGAGGAGAAAGAAAGCCAGAGTTCCATTGGCTCAAAACCAATGGCACCACATGCATTGTGAAATCTCAGCACATATGTATTCACAAATCACAGCACATATCTGATACATCAAGAAGATAACCACAAACACAGAAAAGTTGCCAGAAAAAGTCAATGATGTCTGAGTTGAAGAGGTCCCTTGGGGGAAAGAACAAGTCAGCAAAGACAAAATCAGATCTGCTTATTTCCTGTACACTCATATAAATATGGATGAGAAACAACTTACTGTTTGGATGAAACATCCTAGAAACAAAGCGCACGGTTGGTGGCTTGTTTGGATATTCTTCATTAAACTGGAGAGTCAGCTTGAACGTACCTGAGAATAAAATAGGAGTTAGCATATTATCAATGAAAGGACAGAACACAAAGCAAACTATGTAGTAAGCTCAGAAAGACAAGTTAGCAACACAGAATCTAAGAGCTGTTGTGTGAGTTAGTGCACTGGAGATTTAGGATCATTTTCATATCTAACACTTTCCCAATCTATGAACCGACAATATATGATCATGTATTTCCAAAATGGGAATGTTTTTGAGTTATGGCAAACTTTGAACAATTTTACTACCGCTAAATTAACACAAACCATAAGGGAATTGCCACCACAGGATGTCAACAAAAAAGGTGACAAGCTGCAGGCCGCGCACAGACAATCCTGTGGTGTGTGAAACATTAGCTTCCAATAAAGCATGCATTATCAGCTAATTCAAACGGCAGAGAGAGGCAGAACAGTTATAGTGTAGACATTGTCTTGTTCTGAAACAGCACAAATACAAAAATTGCGACAAGAGGAAGAGGACCATAGCAACTATTGATTATCTCCGTTAAGAGGACCATTGTATAATTAATTCCTGGATAATGGGGCTCATCCAGCTAATTCTTTGACTTTATTCTGTCTAAATCAATCATTCTACACATATATACAAATACCAAAGCATTGACTGACCTTTCTCACCACCAGCAACATGCTTTGGGCTTGCATGTTCTCACAGTAGCAATAGTCGTTGCAATGTTTTTTTTCCTCTTATCTTAAGATTCAATGAGAGAAGAAAAGGAATTCTCACTAGGTTTAACAATAGTTTTATTGTTTATAATTATTAATATTTGCTTTAGAAGTTAATTTGACGTCATCGCTTACCAAGACTGACACTAGTGTTAGCATGGTACGCTACAAACAACAACAACAACAACATGGTACGCTACAAAGTTCCATTGAATTTGGGGGTCAGTTTCCTTTATAAATCTTAACTTGGAATTTGTACTCTAGAGCAGCTATGCATTTGACAGTAAGGTCACCAAACTCAGATAACTGAAAACTTCTGCTTGCCACCTGCAAGTGAACTACTGCCTACTAAAAGATTGTCGTATTCTGCATCGCTTGATCACGTCAGTGGTGCCTGTTGTGCTGGCAAAGCCAGCAGCAGCATATGCAGATGCAATTTATTATCGTTTGGATAAGCACATGATGAGTTGGGTCTAGGAAGCAAAAATCTGCAACATGAATCAGATTAACTAACCTCCATCCCACGGGGTATCATCAGGTCTGTAAATGAAACAAACATATACAAAGACGATGTCAGATTACAATTCAAACTAAGAAAGGGGGGAAATGGAGGATTCTGCATCATACCCAAATATGACAGCATTCCACAACATTATGTTGTTATCCTGCGGGGCGCCACTTATGCCGGCCGGAGGGTCCTGCATCAACCGCTTGAAATCCCTCATCAACCTCTTCCTCGCAGGGGTCGACATCCCCCGGATGTCCCTGCACGACACATACAACTCAACGTGAGCCAAAGGATCGCACGAATCTATCACCGATCCGTCACCGCCCCGCCCCAGCACGTGCAGGATTAACAACCCGAATAAAATTTGGGGGGAAAATACAGCTGTTACCACCAGCACCACAGAGCGAACAAATCCGCAACAGAATTGGTGGATCGGGGCATCCATCCCAGCCAGGACGATAGGGATTAACACATCACATAGAGAAAGGATCCTGCAGAGCTTTACCTAGGTAAGAAGAAATCAATCGAGGTCCAGCAGATGGACCGGACGGATGGATCTCCAATCCACACTAGCTGTAGCTTACGCGCCCAGTAGAGTGTGAAGGGGAGGACGATGACGACGACAAAAGAAGAAGACGAGCTGGGAAGAGTCCTGGAACGCGTGGTAGCTTAGACGAAGGGGATGAATTTTAAAGGTCCGAACAAAGGGCCGAATTTTTCCATTTTTTCCTTTTCTTTTTTGCTAGGTGCTTTCGAGGGAATTAGTTCTTTCTTGTTTTAGTTTTCTTGTTATATTCACTTTCTGGTTTTACCCTTCGGTCCTAAAATATAACGGAAGTTCATCCTAAACACAAAGAACTTATATGTAATCTAATACTTATATATAGTCTAATATTTTTATACTCCCTCCATCCTTTAGGTATCCCAACGTTTAAATTTGTTTCAAATTATAAGGGATTCCAAGTGAACAAATTCTTCAAAAGGCAACATTCACAGACACATATCATTAATGCCTGTCACCAATCTAAACATAATAATCAACTAGGGTTATATGTATCATTTGTTGTATCACATAATATATCCTAAAATTAATTGGATACCTCGTATTCCTAAATGGAGAAAGTACTCAAATACTAGCAATATGAACTTTCTTTGGTGACTTCATGATCGCCCTCTTGATGAACGATCAAAATAAGGTAAAGCTTAGAGATAAGTTTTATAAACGACTAATTTCTCAGTCCCTCTAGTCAGGTGGGTGATGGCTGGCCAAATCCTCTGAACACCATGCGGGTAACCACAATATATTTAGACTAAGTAGCCTAGCTATTTATTTTGCTACAACACCAAAAACACAAATAAACTATACACATAGGTCCACTATACCAATAAAAAACACTAGAAATACAATTGTCCACGTCCTTTTCACCCTTCCCCGTCTCCTCCAGGAATGTCAATGCCTCAGCTCGTTACACCTTTGCTATCGTCACCTCTTCTCCGTCTGGATGAGATTGCTGCCGTCTCAAATGGGCCTCGCCCTGACCAAATGAGGCTTTCTCCTTCCCAGATTGGATTTGAGCTTCTTTTCTAGCCGCATCCCTATTTTGGCAAACCCCTTATGTTTGGCACGTAGATTGGTAGATGGACAAACGACCAAGATAGTGACCTCGTGGGCCGCACGGATGAGTAGGGTGGTAACCTCACGAGCCCACGGAGGGCTAAGGTGGTGACCTCCAAGGCGTGGAACTAGCAGTGTAGGGCGAGGAGGGTCGGCGGGAGTAGCAACGACTTGGTGGCAGAAACCAATAAGGGAAAGAGAAGACAGAGAAAAAAGAAATATTTTTTATTTCTTATTATAGTAGTTTATAGACATATATGTACCCATTGCTATCAACTACTTTTTAGTCTAATTCCAAAGTGGCTCAGACGGTGTTTATGGATGGCTTTTGGAGAATTTTATGGGTTTATGGATGGCTTTTGGAGCATTTTATGGTTGCTCTGCATGCGGGTCTTCCCACATGCGATTTGAGGAGGCCCAACCTAACATTCATTCATGAATTGTTTGGTGACGGTCTCGTAGGAATCGATTACAACCTCGACAACTCTTAAAAGATCTCCTTTATGAATAGAAACGGTTTGTTCGTCTACAAAAATCAATCGTCAGATTATGCAGTACTCTTCATCATGCTGTGCAAAATGTACGGAGTATGACATCCTATTCACAAAGCATCTTCTTCCAATCGATGAAATGATAAATCCTCGGTGATTCAACCATACATTTTGCATATGCTTTCAGCACCAAATCATGGTTAAGCTTCGCTTAAATTGGTTAACTGAATCAGGAGTATGTTCCATTTGGCTGGGACTATGTTTTTTTTGAAACGAACAACAGGAGCTCTGCCTCTCAATTAAGGAAGGAATAAAGAAGGTTTATGATAGCCACGGCCCGAGGAGCTGTGCAAACAAACAGGGGTAAAAAAATCCTCCCAAACCATGTATACAACCAGAATGGCTGGCTTGCTAGCCCCCTTCCTGGAATGCCCCTTGGAACACCCTCATCATTTGCTTAATGTCTTCTTTAATTCTTGAAGCCACTTGCAATGGCGATTCTTCAGCGTTATTGAAAATTCTTTGGTTTCTTTCCTTCCAAAGATTCTAGTATGTGTAGATCACCAAACCATTGAAACGCCTTCTTTCATCCTTTACCATGTTCGCTTGATCGTATCAGCCATACTTATCAGCCATGATACAGTGTTTTTCTCTCACAGCAAAACAGCATCAGCCGGCTTATAAGCCACAGAAACGATCAAGCCAACAGGGTGCTTAGCGACCTTAGTAGCGGTCTCCTCCCACCAGGTACGGGGTCTCTAGTGAACTGAACATGGGACATGTACTTCAGTGCAATGATCAAAGCATATAAACAGTTCAGGTGTGTCGCTCGCTTATCAAAATTAAACTGGGCAGTCACATTTGTGGCCTACTGCTTGCACATACAAGACATAAATCCCGACTATAAACTTGATTATCCGATAAATGTTTTCTTTGAACAAAACGGGAGGAGCACTGCCATAAGAGAGGAACCATGCAAATTATATAATTTTTTGTTACATGGATAAATTGTCAGGTTCATTTCTTGACTCGCGACATGTCCCACAGCATGAAAGTGAATGTTAGCGCTCAGGCTGATTACCCTCACGTAGGTTAGGATCGTCAATTTTAAGTGGTGACAAATGCACCGTAGCCTTGCACGGGATACAAACACATAGAGCTCTTTCTCAGTCAGACCCTGCAATTAATCATAATATAACAACTCAGGTGAGTCTAGTCAACTGTAAAAAGAAAAAGAAAACTAGCAAGTAAATGAAGTGGGATACCCACTTGGAGCATGCAAACAAAGCTCCAACAAAATTCCTTTTCAAATTGGTAAAATGCAAAATCCACATGTTGACTCAATTGTGTCAAAGTATAAGTGAATTGCCTACTTTGCCCAATCAGCTTAAGCTTCAGGTTGAACTAGACGGCGTATTCAATGAACCGAGAAAACAGGTTGTTATTCCCCACCTACATGCAATGTGATCGGAAGGCATTCCAATGACACCTGATCCCAGCCCACACCATACCATAAAAAGAGTATCTAGTGGCTTCCAATTAGGGGGTTAGTTCACCAGAAGATGGCCACACCCCACATCTACCAATGTGAGGCATGTTTGTGGGTCTGAAGACAGTGAGCCACCGTCAGCATCTATGGCGACGAGCGACACCACCGATGCCACCACCAGGACAGGTGACACAAGCATTGCCGGGCATCTATACCAACACTAGGGCTGCCCCATGCCTGCATCAAGAAGGCGCGAGGACATCAGCGGCCTAGAGAGGCATGCACTCCTTAAGGTTAATGATGTTTAATTCAAATTAGGTGTTCATGCTTTGGACTAGACAAGATCCAAAGGGTTAATTGGGTTTAAGATCTAACAACCTCAAGCTTTTAGCCAGCTCAAGGGTGAAACCCCTCTCCACGCTACTAACTCATCCAACAACAAGTTCCATTTCTTTAGGTAGGCAGAGATCTATCACGGCATAACAGGAAAAGGTTGACTTAGGTGAGCTAATTATTAGCAATAGAAGGCAAATATACCTATAAAAGCACCGTTCACACATCAAATCAAGCTGTGAGATAAAACTTCTACTGTAAAAAAATACAAGATCATGATAAACTCACCCCTGCCACCGTGGAGGACAACCGACTATTGCCACACTAACCTCTTCGCTCTCTTCCTGAATCCCATCTACTGCTGTGGCCTCCCTTGAGCACGCCTCTCCGACCTCGCCACATCAATGCTATGTAATGTTTTCTGGTCAACGCTTTTGAGTTAGTTTTGGAGCTGAAATCATCATTATGCGATTGAAAGAATGCAAGTAAACTAGGTTCTGCAACATAAGCACGGAACATAAAAGGCTTACCAAATTCCATTGTTAAGTTCAACCATTTTTCTTGATGTTTGTTCCAACCAGGTTTAGTGACCATAAGTCTAGATTCCAGCCTTTTTCCTCTTGCCACACCAGTTACCAAACTAAAACATGATTGCAGATCCCTAAGCATCACTGTTGCCATGAAGCAATGAGGTCTGCTACTGGAACCGTTGCTGAATCCACCACAGTAATATTTAGGACCTCGACATAATTATGTTCATGAAAAAAGAAGGGGATATAATTCTGGTAACACATTGCTTCAGCAAATAATGCACCACAACTTGCTGTTCTTTTTTTCTGCTCAGCTTGCTTACCAATGCCCACAGACCACACCAAGAAGCCCTCATTCCTGAGGGTATACAGCTAATCATCCTTTGAAATCACGCTTAAACAATGCACCATATGTTTTGCTAGAAAAAGGAATGGAAGGGCTATTCCTTCATGTACCACAGTACAGAAACACATTCAAACATCATATTGCATTCCTGGAATAAGAAAATATATGAAATTAAATGTTTATATATAAAAATAGCAGTAATACGAGGACAAAACATTCAAGCACAACTATGTTTCTAAGAAAAAGTTGATGCAGAAACTTACCATGTTGGCAGAGTATGAGACTCCGCTAGGAAGTTCAGTATGATACAGGTCTTCGCTCATCTTTTGTTCCAGTAGAGAGGTTATGCAAGGTGTTCAAGCTTCTTTCAATTTGCCCCTCAATACATGCGAGTCTCCTCTCAAGTTTTAACACACTGGTATGCATGATATGAACATCAACTTCTGCAAGCTTTGCAAAAGCACGTAGCAACATGAAATAATCAGCATGTGCAACATAAACAAAGCAACCACTTAGCCACCTCCTTCTATAACGAAGATAACCATCTGATTGCCTTGGTTTCCTAGGTGGCATATAATGAAATCCATGATCATGCATCTCTGACTTAAGCATTTGCATTGCATCATGCCCTGAAGATGCAGAAAAGCAACTTGCTTCAACAAAAGCTCCATCTCGGTAGCGCTTCTTCACTCCATTTGTAATTGTTATTTCTTCAATACAATGAGATTGGGATTTTACATGATCTTTTGGATTTACATGATCTTTTGGATTCTCATCCTGCAATGCAACACCATAGGTATTTAAAATCACAGTTGGGAAACAAAATTTGTGCGAGACAACTAGAATGACATTATCGTAATTAAACCTAACTGACATCCTGCCCAGAACAAAATTTCAAGGTTAAAGATCTCAACTGAATTTGTGCTGACAAAAGTGCCACAAAATTTCTGAGAATAGTCGTCCCCACCCCCAGGCCCACATGTTCTTTTGTCTGTTTTTCAAACATGGAGATTAAATTTGCATTCTTTAGATCTTTCCAGGAAATTTTGTGATAGCTAGATTGCCATGATAGAACCTAGTTGATGTGCTACACTTTTTTATTAAGTCTTTAATACAACTTATAAATAGTTGCATAGAATTGTACCAGAAATGCTGAATATGATAAGGGAAAGCAATTAATCCATAATGGGACAACTTAAAAGTTACATATATAATATTTTACCCACCTCATGCAAAAGTAATATAGGTAACAACATTGTCAAGCAAAATGCAATACCTCTCTAGTTTTGTACATATCCCAAAAGATCTCTGTTGGATGCTTCTCTTCATCTGAACATGTAAACCCAGTAAAAATTACTTTCTTGCAGTATTTGAGATAAGAGTGGAGATCACTCGAGTAGTCTGCAAAATTAGAAAACTTCAAGTGAGTGCCCCACCATTAAGTACTCCCACTAGCCACAAACACGTCAGTAAAGACCCAAGAATATGTCCAGTCAAACCATTATAACTTTATCCAAATGTAGACTAGAATACAAAAAATGCCAGTAAATTAGTCATAATAATCTTTTCACTAAAGAAAACAATCCCATAATTCTCCATCAGTTTGCTCTGTTTGTGCTTGGAAGCAAAACTAGATGCTAACGGTATTACTGTTAGAATAGGCGCCTATGGGCTGGCCATGGGCCTGGCGCCCAATCCTATTGGATAGGCTGCCTCTAGGGATTATGGTAGATGATTATTGATTAGGCAAGGATCTCCGTTGATTGGGTGTTTCTATAAACCCTTCCTAATCCTTGCCTATATAATGTACTCCCTGTACCCATATCAATTTATCACAATTTCTCGAGACCTATTCGCTCTCATGGTATCAGCCGCCTAGGTTTAGGTCTTCCCTTCCATTGCACACCTCTGCGCGTCGGCCTCTGCCATGCAGCGCCATGTCTCCCCCCTCCCTCTCCTAGGTCTGGGGATGTTATCGCTGAAGAGATCGTGGCATGCCAGGCCAAGGAGAAGGCGAACGACACCGCCGCCGCCCAACTTCTCGACAAGGAGCACCAGGCTGCCCTGGTTCGCGCTACCTAGGCCGAAGAGGAGGCTGCAGCCACCGTTAAAGATCGCAACGCGGCTGCTGCCCACGCCAGCGAAGCCCTAGCGTGCGTAGCCAAGGAGCGCGCAGCCATCACCGCCGCTGCCGCCCCCGGTGCACCTGGAGGCGCCTCCTCCAGCACATCTTCCACGTCTCCTCCCGACCTCGCCTTAGCCATGCTCCTCCATGAGACCATAGCACTGCTGCAACTACACGCCTAGGCCGTCGTCGTCAACAACATCCGGAACCACGTCACCACCATCCTCAACGTCGACTCTAGAAACTTCAACCGTTGGCGCGGTCAGTTCCTGCTCATCCTCGGCAAGTTCTCTCTCTAGGACCACGTCCACAAGGAACCTCCGGCCCCGATCTCCCCTAACTGGGCTCGGATGGACTGCATCATCAAGTCCTAGATCGTCGCCACACTCACCGATGACCTTGCTGAGATCATCCCCGCCCAGGGCGCCACTACCCGACATGCCTGGCTTGCTGTCAAGTCCCAGTTCCTCGGCAACCGAGAGGCTTACTCCATCCACCTTGAGACACGGTTTCACAACTTCGTCTAGGGTGACCTCTCTATCACAGACTACTACCACCGGCTGAAGAAGATGGCTGATGACCTCACGGCTCTTGGCGAAGTGATCATCGACCGCACCCTCATCCTTAATGTGATTCATGGCCTCAACGAGCGCTTCAGCCATGTCGAGGCCCTCCTACGTCGTAGCTGGCCCTTCTCCACCTTCCTGGAGGCTCATGATGACCTCATCCTTGAGGAACTCACATTGGAGAACAAGAAGGAGTCCCCTGCCACTGCTCTTGCTGCCTCCACCACAGTAGCAGGCTCCTCCAGCGCTGCCTCACCCACGTCCAACATGGGCTCTAGGGCACTGGCGGCCCTAAGTCCTCCAACGGCAATCGCCGCAGTAGGCGCGGTGGCGGTGGAAAGGGCAGCCCTGGTGGCAACAATAGCACTAGAGGCCACCGCCCTCCCTCTGGTGCCTAGCAGTAGCAGCAGCAGCGGTCGGCACCTAGCAGTTTGCCACCGGTGGTCGCCCCTGGCCCAGTGTCTACAACCCATGGACGGGTTCCATTCAGATGTGGCCATGGGGTCCTCGTTCTCCGCTGGCACCCATCCCGATGCCTCCTCATCTGTAGGCACAACAGTAGGCCCTCCTCGCCCAGCAGCAGCAGGCACTCATCGCCCACCAGCAGCCTACTGCTGTCGCTACCTCTGATGGCTCAGGACAGTGGGTTGCCCCGCGGTACTATAATCCTATGGTCGGCCTCCCTTCTTGGGACCAGATGGCCCTTGCCTCTACCTTCAGCACAATGTTGCTGACCCCTCCTTCATCCAACGAGTGGTACTTTGACATAGGTGCTACTTCACATATGACATCTCAGTCTTCCTCCCTTTCACATGTTCTATTCCCGCGGTATCCTACTCCTTCATCTATTGTTGTCGGTAATGGTTCCATGCTTCCTGTTACTGCCACTGGCTCCATAGAGTTGTCCCCTACTTTATGTCTTAATAATGTTCTTGTGTCGCCACAACTTATTAAGAATCTCATCTCTGTACGCCAATTCACTATCGATAACAACTGTTCTGTTGAGTTTGACCCTGTTGGTTGTTCTGTGAAGGTTCTTCCATCTCAGATCGAGATCGTCAGGTGCAATAGCTCCAGGCCGCTATATCCACTACGCCTACCTCCAGCACTCTCCTTTGTCGCTCAGGCTCTCTCCCCACTGTGGCATCGACGTCTCGGTCACCCCAGATCATGAGGCATTATCGAAGCTTGCGTCTAGTGTTTCCTGTCACATTCAGGACTATTCAGATCTATGTCACGCTTGTCAGTTAGGGCATCATGTTCGTCTACCCTTTCATTTAGTCCACCTCTCGTGCGTCTAGCAAGTTTGATCATATTCATTGTGACTTGTGGACATCTCCAGTTGTCAGTGTTTCTGGTTACAAATACTATTTGGTCATACTTGATGATTGCACTCACTACTTGTGGACTTTTCCTTTGTGACTCAAATCTGACACTTATAGTATGCTTGCCCACTTCATCGCCCACGCCTCCACCCAATTTGGCACCCACGTCAAGGCTGTCCAGTGCAACAATGGGAAAGAGTTTGACAACTCTAGCACCTGTCACTTCTTCCTCACACAGGGCATCCATCTTCATATGTCCTGTCCCCTATACCTCGCCTCAAAATGGTAAAGCCGAATGCATTATTCACTCCATCAATAATGTCGTTCTGCTCACTTGCTTTTTCAAGCGTCTATGCCTCCCTCCTACTGGGTGGAGGCCCTCTCCACAGTGACCCTTCTACTTAACATACTGCCCACCAAGACTCTATAGTTCTCCACGCCCCACCTTGCCCTATACGGCACGCCACCAGCGTATGATCACCTACTGAGTCTTTGGCTGCAAGTATTATCCAAACCTGTCCTCCACCGCTCCTCATAAACTCGCTCCTAGGTCTGCCTTGTGCGTCTTCCTAGGATATTCTGCTCACCACAAAGGATACCGCTGCCTTGACCTCTCCACTAATAGAGTCATCATCTCTCTGTCACGTCATCTTCGATGAAATGGCCTTTCCCTTTGCTGAGCGTAATGGTCTTAGTATTTCAGGCGGACTTTGAGTTTCTTGATGCTATTGATGTTGTGCCCGCTCCTATTAGGACCATTGCATAAGTTTTTGTCTACAAGAACACCATCCAGCACCTCTGATGTCACCAGCGCCCCTGCCGGTCCACTTGAGACTATGCCTAGGGTGCCCTCGATGCCTCTGGTGGCTGCTACTGATCCCCCAACAGACACTGCTGATCCCCTGGTGCCCGCACTCTACATCCCCCCCTGCGCTACGGATGCTAGGGACCCCTCCCGCGCCACGCGCGGCTCAAGACGCACCCAGCATGACTGGAGGCGCTCCACCTTGCCAGCTATACATCCCGCTAATGCTTTGCGTGAGCTCACAGTCTCCAGCACCGACCACGGGCTGCACAACGCCGGTGTCACCTCCTCAGGCACCCCACGGGCCCCCACCCGGGTTCTCGCCTCTTCATCCAGACCATGCCTTCGCCTACCACTACACGCGTTGGCCTCGACCATAGCCTGCTCCAACTGCTCCTGTCACCGCCGCACCGGCTGCATCTGCACCAGCCATGTCGTCCCCACTGCCCAAAGGGGCTGTTGCTGTCCCTCCTATGACCAACCAGCATGCCATTGGCACACGTTCAAAGAGCGGTTTTTGGATGCCTGTTGCATACCACGCTACGTCTATGTCACCGCTACTGAAGACCTTCCATAGCGCTCTTGTCGACCCCATGTGGTGAGCTACAATGGAAGAGGAACATAGTGCCCTACTGAAGAATCACACTTGGGATCTCATGCCTCGCCCCCCTCGGGCCAATGTCTTCATCAGCAAGTGGATCTTCAAGCACAAGTTTCAGTCTGATGGCTCCCTCAAAAGGCATAAGGCGCGATGGGTTCTCCACAGCTTTACCCAGCAGCCTGGTGTGGACTTTGATGAGACATTCAGTCCTGTGGTGAAGCCTGCTACTGTTTGCACGGTGCTCTCCCTGGCTCTCTCTCGCCGCTGGCCCATCCATCAGCTTGATGTGAAAAACGCCTTTCTTCATGGCAACCTGACAGAGACAGTTTATTGTCAGCAGCGGTCTAGGGTTCGTAGATCTAGCTCATCCGGACTATGTTTGCCACCTGAAGAAGTCGCTATATGGCCTCAAGCAGGCCCCTCGTGCTTGGTACAATCGCATGGCCACACACTTGCTGTCCCTTGGGTTTGCTGAAGCCAAGTCAGACACCTCACTCTTCGTTTACCTAGCACGGATCAGACACAGCTTACCTGTTGCTCTATGTTGATGACATCGTCCTCACAGCCTCCTCAACCAGCCTTCTTCAGCGGATCATCTCAGCCCTTCAGTGGGAGTTTGCTATGAAGGACCTTGGTGAACTGCATTACTTCCTCGGTATGCATAGTTCAGCGCAGTGGTGATGGCCTTCTTCTGTCTCAGCGACAATATATGCTGGACATTCTTGATCGCGCAGGGATGGTAGAGTGTAAGTCAGTGTTCCACTCCAGTTGGCACCAATCCGAAGATTGCGGCATCAGATGGCACCCCTGTCTTTGACCCTTCAGACTTTCGCTAGCCTCGCTGGAGCCTTACAGTACCTAACATTCACCCGGCCGGATATTGCATATGCTGTGCAGCAAGTCTGTCTTCATATGCACTGACCCTCATGAGCCTCACCTTGCAGCTCTGAAGCGGATTCTGCGCTATGTTCAAGGCACTCTCCACCTTGGTCTCCTGCTATGACCGTCTACTTTGGCTGATCTTGTCATCTACACCGACGCTGATTGGGCTGGTTGTCTAGACACTTGCAAGTCCACCTCGGGCTATGCTGTGTTTCTTGGCGACAATCTTGTCTCTTGGTCCTCCAAGCACCAGAAACACGGTGTCAAGATCCAGTGCTGAAGCCGAGTATCGCGCGGTGGCCAATGGAGTTGCTGAGGCCACCTGGCTGCACCAGCTTCTTCTAGAGTTGCATGCCCCTCTCCGACGCGCCACACTGGTGTATTGCGACAACATCAGTGCCGTCTACATGACCTCTAATCCGATGCAGCATCAGTGAACCAAGCACATTGAGATTGACCTTCACTTCGTCCGGGAGCGAGTCGCCATTGGTGATCTTCGTGTTCTGCATGTTCCCACTTCTTTATAATATGCGGATATCTTCACCAAAGGGCTGCCTTCTTCAGTGTTTACGGAGTTCAGGTCCAGTCTAAACATGCAAAGTGGCTGACGATTCGACTACGGGGAGCGTGTTAGAATAGGCGCCTATGGGTTGGCCATGGGCCTGGCGCCCAAGCCTATTGGCTAGGGCTGCCTCTAGGGATTATGGTAAGGATCACCGTTGATTGGGTGTTTCTATAAACCCTTTCTGATCATTGCCTGTATAATGTACTCCTTGTACTCATATCAATCTATCACAATTTCCTGAGACCTATTCGCTCTCAATTACGTTAAGGCATGACCAGAAGACACATGAATATTTTGTTTAAGTTAATGAAAAACATGTGTTGCAGAATTAGCTTTAATAGACATGAAATGTGCAAACAACCATTTGTACTTAATTTAGTACAGCAAGTCGAATATAAACTACCTACAGTCAGGATAAGCATGCCACAAGCTAACAGGTGTACTACAAGATAAACATAATGTGGATACAAGGCAATGGCCATTAGAATTTACTATGTGCCACATTAATTTATCATAGGCAGCTGCGATAGCACACAATAATTCTCTCGTGACAAACTCATCACTGTTACTGGCCTCATGCTTTCTGAGAGTTGGTGAATTTGCATCATGATAAGATCCAGTTGTGTTTCTTCCTTCCTTGCAAATCTTCTGCAAAGAAAGGTTACTTTAGGTCATATGCATTTATCAAAGAGCTTAGATGAGTTAGGAGAGAGGTAATCTATGTGGCAAACACACCTCCCATATCCCTTGACCATTGATGTTATACATAACTCGTAGAGACACAATTAGGATAGCCATCACACAAACTCGTGTATGGATTCTAGAAGGATTACTGGACAACCATAGTTCTGCAGGCATTGCCCACTCATAAATTCGGCATGCATGGGGGAGGATTCTATCTATAGGCAGCGACAAGTCCTTCAAGCAACGTTGAGAAATTGCATAGAAGTTAACTGGAGGAAGACCCAAGCCTACTCTTTGTGCTATGGATCCAGCTGCAGCTTCCAGTTGCCATGCTCCAATAACTCGCACTGGCCTGAACAGCTGCCTTGCATCAAAAGGGCAGTCTTGCAAAGAGCTCCCAAGGAACGTGTCAACTTCAGTAAATGCAGCCAAATAAGGGACATTGCCCTCCCTTGCCCACCTGTAAATGTCGCTTGGCATGATGGCTTCACGAGCAATATGACAGGGCAAGAAACAAATAGCCAATGTTGAGTAAAGCGGCAGCAGCATCCTCAATGAGTGCAAAAAGGCAAACTCCACCTTGCACCTGTCCTTTTGTTGTGGCAAGATATCATCGTCCCATTCATACTTCACCTCGTCAGGTTTCTTGATATCTGCAAACAAGAGATAGGTTCATGTCGAGTTTGTACAGTTCTTCTGATGGCAGTACCTAACAAGGGCGAGCATAAACACTCACCTCCACCACCACAACGTTTCTCCCTCCCCGTGGCCTCATGGTCTGCGAGCACCTGGCGCACCCACGTTTCATCAGACACCTTGGATGCATTGATCCCACCATACCCAGACAGGGCCAGCAACAGCACACACAAGTGCAGCTAGCCCAGTGCTGCTCCACCAGCGCCTCCAGCTGCCGCTGCAGGATGACCTGGAGGCCCTGCACGTAGCACAAGTGGGCCCGCGTCGTCAAATCCTTGGGTACCACACACACGCTGCCCCCGGGCGCAAAGTCCCTTGGCTCACTTGGCTCCGCAAAGTCGTTGAACGCAGCGGCTGCCTGAGGGGTCCTTGGGTAAGATGCGGGGGTGCGGGTGCGAAGCTTGGGGGTGCGCTGAGTGGCGATGTGGTAGACGTAGATGTTGCCAGTGGTGGGGAAGTCATGGGGGTCAGCAGCAGTTGCCTGCATAGTGTGCCTGGCAAAGCACCTACGGCATGTGAAGAAGCCGTCATCTGCATCGTCGGTGCTGTAGTTGTCCCCGTTGAGGCATTCCTGGCACACCAGATGGATGCTTCCACCACCGCCACCGTAGGGGTTTGGGGAGGCACAGCTAGGGTCGTAATCCATATTGTCACCTAAAAATGGTGCATAAATTTATAGTTATTTTACCTGAAAAGGGTGCAGGTTTTACAGTTACAGACAAACACAATCCATTTGCCAATAACAGACCTGAGAGAAAACAAGGAAACCAACACTTTTGACATAAAACTGATATTTGGTAAATCAAGGTTAGCTATCTTCCTTTTCAAGCTGGCCCTACATATACAGCACCACACGCATTCACTCCCATCCAACAACCCTAACCCGAGAGCAAAAGCCGACTAACGATGAATTTCCATTTTGTTCGGAATATGAATTTATTATTCTGAAATAGGTGATTTGATCAGAAACAGTAGTATGATAAAAACATTCAGTAACAGTAAGTATTCATCTGTAATACAGAATAAGCAACCAATGAGATGAATTGGATTCAACAAGTACCGACTGATACAAGAAAAGTGTACATTTCTTTAAAGCCATAAAATGGACAGTGATTCTAGAAGAAGGCAACACCACAGAAGTGCCAGGGTTTAATACACACTTGAAGGCAAGGAAGACTAAAGCCCCAAAGGATCATGAACCCAAGGCAGATTTAGGTCTTCCCTTTCAGCACATAGCTAGGTGTAGAACAATAGACAAGCAATACAACTACATACACTATAAGAGAATTAGCAGGCAACACCTGTGCTTAGCATGGCAGTCTAATCTGGCAGTGGAGCAAATTAAACAGGAAATGTGCCAGCCAGGGAACAACCTGGAGGCAGTTATTAAAACCCAACTTGTAAAATTATGTATCTTTGCTGAAATTCCACACTATGCCTTACTTATGTGTTGAAATAATTTTAATAAAGATAGTATTACAGATACGAGTTTCCAATCCAGGTTAACAATCTTCAATCTCTCAATATTACTACTTCATTCACTTAATATTTATCAGTTGTGATGAAGTGACAAATAAGTTCATCATACAAAAAGTAAGATCAGAAAAACAGTTTGTGTGAATAATTGTGCTATGATATAGACCTAATTGAATGCCTGGAATAAAGGAACTTACGGTGTAAATTACAGCACCAGCTTTCCAGGTGGAGTAGAGTGAAATCAAACAGCTTGCTTGAGCCTGATATGTGATTGATCAATATCAAATATCAATAGCAGCACACAGGTATTCTGCTACATCTGTACACATCTAAGATTAAGCAACACAGTCATTCACGTGAATCACTGGTTCAGAACATCAAGAATAAATAAAATAAATATTAAGTTAAAAGGCAAGAGCGGAAATATCAATATTCATAATGGCTGCCCATTTTATACAACTGTTTTGAGTTATGTGAGATGAAGGTTGGAGTTCCAAGCATGGGAGGTGCACTAACTGCCTTCTCAACATTGTAAACACAATATAGATGTTACTTTTAAACTTTATGGATGTAAATGTATCACATGATTTAAAGTAGTAACATGTGATGAGCAATACTTCTTTTACAAAATATAATTTCAACAAGAGGGAAGCATATCAATTGGCAACCATAAACAATGAACAACAGAGCATTCTTATGAAATGTCGAAATGTTTCCAACTGATTCAGTTCCTATTTTTAATTGAATTGCAGGACTGCAGATATCGTATTAACTATATAACAATATATTGCAAAGTCTATATGTGAGTTCTCTGTATGGGGTGCACTATTGAATCTAAGTGAGTGGCATTAGTTAAATCAATGTGCCTATATGCCTAGGGATAGTACATAGGTTTGCTACAATGAGAAAGTAAATATTAGCTCTAATGAACATGTAATTGGTTTGAATCGCTTTGCAGTGTTTTTTTCAGTGTTGTTAATTGCTCCTAACTTTCAGTATGACA
The DNA here is from genome assembly GCF_019320115.1 of Miscanthus floridulus. Lineage (NCBI taxonomy): Eukaryota > Viridiplantae > Streptophyta > Magnoliopsida > Poales > Poaceae > Miscanthus > Miscanthus floridulus. Next base: position 9,305,013 of record NC_089585.1, read on the forward strand.
TATTAAAAAGGATCAAGTTTACTTCAACACAGGACTCGCTAGCTATCAAAATTGCCATGCAAGTTTAAAGTTAACTTGTAATACATCATAACTCCTTGGCTGGATCATGCACTGTCTTAGTACAGGTCTATGTTGGGAGCAGTTATTTGATGAGACCAAATGTCAAACTTTATGGAGCTACAGGCAGAGAACAGACAAGAACTTTTAGACGTATGTTTTAATATGAATCATCAAGAAAATAAATACTCTCCGATTAAGCACTATTCTAAAACTGCTAAATATTGCCCATGATAATCTCATTGTTAAAACATTTACATATATGGAGCCCTACCAAGACATACTTGAGTTACAAAAATATAGGGAGCCCTACCAAGACTTCTACTATGAATTTGTATTATATAGTGTGAATCATCTGAGGAAGAGATCGAATGAAATAGCGAGTTGATATAAGTGCTACAGGAAGACTGGCTGACAGCCCAAATTGCGATCTACATATTACTAGCGGTGTAATTAAAATTATGCGAATGGTTACCGTGTTTAGAAAAGTTTACTTTAAAAACAGGAGATGGAAAGATGTAATTGTAGTGTATCAGTATTCTCCCTATTTTTTAATCTTAGATTAGATTCAACTTAAAATATAGGTTCATGTCTATAATACCTTCTTATTGTGAGAATACAATTAGAGTAGTGCCAATGTTATCAAATCACCTAGTCGAGCCTACTGGTAAGGGGACCGAACAGACGACTAATCGACTAATGGCGATGTTTTGTCGATCAGCCCCATAGTCAAACCTAGTCAGTAGTCAGCAGTTTAGGACCTGTTTGATATAGGGCGCAGGGGTGGCCGAGCCCGTCAGCCAGGCCTTGGCCAGCCATGGTCTAGTCCAGAGCACACACAAGGGTGTGTTTGATTTCCTGCAGCTAGGGAGACAGGCCCAGGAGAGGTTGTGTTTGTTTTCTTCCAGCCAGCCTGGCCCAACACCAACTACCTCCAACTACCAGATGGAGATTTTGTTTGATTCCGGCCCAGCTAGCCATAGGCTAAATACCAGAACCAGTAGTGTATAGAGAAAACAACAACAAATTTGAGAATGCAAATGTGATCAGACAAGAGGATACAGCAACAGCAATGTGATTTTGATCAGATTGGCCTCAGGACTAATTATTGTTGTAATGCATTAATTAATCATACCTGCCTCGAGATAATTAAAAACCAATGTGACAGAGAGATCAACAGCACAAATGTGAGTTCAGTACATACAACAGCAGTCCAAAAGCATAACCAGCTAAGACATGGGTTCATGAGACACAAAACAAAAGCATGAAGTCAGGTAATGAAACCTAGGTTGTTGTCATCATTAGCCTACACATTGCAATTACACGAGGGACACTTGTTTATCTTCATCCAAAGAGCAAATAGCAGGACAGAAAGAGCCAATATAAGCATATTCTTCCAACAGACACTCTTACCAATAGCTATAGGAATTCCTTCACAGCAGTCATCTGGGAGCAGCTGGGAGGGGAGGAGAGTTGCTGCTCCCAGAGATGCTTTGAAATCTCTAAGTGCCTCCTCATAATTTTTGTACTTCAAATACCTTGGATTCTTGAATCCAAGAACCTGTTCACTGCATTCATAACAGATTCTATAGATTCCAGGTTGCTTCCCATGGAAAACCACATAGCAAGGTGCCATTTTCTGTGAAATCAGAATTGTAATTAGCCTCAGTCCTTTGTGAATCATGAAACAAGGCATGAGTGCGACATTGAAGATCTAGGGATTGATGAAATAAATAACCCATGATCCTAAATGCCACACCGATGGCTTGGTTCATCTTGTTGAAATGAAACAATTGACATCATAGGCTAAAAAAAGTGGCCTCACGGTGTTGCAAGAGAATGGATGGTTCATATGGATTTGATGACAGTCATGAAAACCAGCAAGAACATGTCATGAGAAAACAATAACAACATGAAACAGTTGTGCAGCCACCTCATTGTATTTTTGACATTGTGCATCATAAGCCAGATCAGAAACCCACTTTAGGCACCAACTCATGGAAATACAGGTATCAAATCCAAGAAATGATAGAAATATATGAAAGGATGAAGTGAAGATTCAAACAAGGCCATCCCCAAAATCATGAAAGCCATGAAATCCTTGGGCACATCCATTCACGATGGGTTCAATGACACCCATGAAAAGCACAATGTAATACAGTCCTCCCAATGCAACAGGAACATAAAGTGACAAATATAGTAGCAGTAGTAGTAACCAACAGAGGTTACTAATTAATACATCAAGTTTGTCTCCAAATAAAGGTTCAGCCCACAACAAGTAGGCACTTAAGTGAACTACCTAGTTACACTTGCTCAGATATAGCTAGCCACCCTCCAACTATGCAAACCCAAAAGGACAGGTGCTGGTCAGCCAACTACCATGCACAGGAGCTACACCAAAATGGAACCCAAAAGAGAAGAGAGTGGGTGAGGGAGGTGGAGGAACTATACATCTCAACAGTCAACCCCCTCCTTGCCTTGCTGTCCTAGATGGACAGAACTACATATAGTAGTTCTTGGCAAGGTAGTTCCTCAGCCAAATGTCCCTATGGTTGATTAACATGTTCACAAAGCCCCTGCCAAGGGCCTTGTTTTCCAGCAGGTAGGTGTAGGAAACAATGAGAGCTTCAGTGGTGAAGCCAGGCATCTCCATCACTACAAGATAGAGGTCAGGATCCACATGTGTAGACCTAGTCTCTCTAAGTGCAGAGGCTACATTGTTGATAGCATCAGTCATGTTAGTCATCATCAACATCTATTCCTCACTAAAATTACCCCTCTTTCTCTTTACTCCTACAGTGGAAGTGAGCAGCTCTGTTGCCTTCCTACCCTCACCCATCTCAAGGCTACATTTGACATCAGCAGCAGTGGTGAAGCCCTAGCCCTCAATCTTAGCAGCAACACTGTCAACATTGTTCACCCCAAGTGGCTCACTAGAACCTAGGGCAAACCTACCAATGGCCATGGAAGAACCAAATATGGTCTTCATCTCAGTGTAGAACCTAATTAGGGTGTTCAGAACTTCAGCATCCTTAGGATGGTCCTACAGTCATGTGTGCTTAATTAAATAAACAGAGAAGAAGAGAATAAGTGGCCAAAAGAGGAAGAGAGAAGAGAGAAAGCCAATTGACTCTTTTTCTACCTTTGCAGTGGCCTATGTAGTGCTCAGGTTCAAGCATTATGGCATTGACATCATGATCAAACAGTGCACCACTAAGGTCCTTCAACTTCACAACCCTAGCCCACTTCTGCCTCCACTTCCTCAAGTGGTTGTACATTTGAGTAGGGCTCACAGCCTCACCATAAAAAACTATCTAGGCCATCCTCCTAAGGACAAACCTAGAGGTGTTGTTATTCCACCTCATGGGGGCCTAGCACCACCAGCACCCCCTAGGCAGGCACTAACCGTAGGTGCATCAGCCCCCACATCCACCACCTCAAGTGCTACAACAGCTACTGCTAGCACAACAGTCGTTGCCCCAGCACCAGCCCCGATAGCCATGCCAGCAGCTACCATAAACCCAGCCATCCTAATAAGGTCACCATACATCATATGAAGATAAGCATCAACAACAAATAGTATAGGAAGATGAACAAGACATAGAAGATGAACAACATATATAAGATTGGTCTCAGTCATGTCCATGAAAACATAATCATCATAAAACAATTCCACATTGGTCTCTGTCATGTCCAACAGTTATTACAGATGATGAATACACCACATGAGTTCTATATCTAGTGTCTACAAACTAAAATTCTACAAGAATGCAAAGCATGAATCAAACCCTAGCAATACCCCTACCAGCCCACATGGCATTGCAAATGCCATCCCTCCTATTAGACATGCCAGTGGAGTCCTAGGACAACATGTCTCCCATAGGCTAGGTTTCATCACCCTCAGGCTGGTTGCCTAGGAAGCCATCTGTCGACAGAATATGCTCGGTAGTCCACCGAGGGGTATCCCGTGATGGTAGATTTGTCGGTGGAGGTGAGCGAGATTAGGAACCGGATGGTGACACAAGGCGCAGAGACAGCAATTTAGACAGGTTCGGGTCGTCTGATCGACGTAATACCCTATGTCCTATGTCTTTGGTGTATTGTATTGATCTGGACAACCAAGTAGCTTGATGTAGCCTATCCGCTAGGGGACCCCTGTCTCTCCTTATATAGTCTAGAGAGACAGGGTTACAAGTAAAGTATCATATTTGGTACTATACAATGTCTTGCGGTGCACGCCGAGCTGCGCTGTGCACGCCTTGATCTTGTGGGTCGAGCCACCTCCGATGGTGCGGCCCATGTCTTGGGGCTATACCCCCACAGCTAGTCTCCGAGCCTGATAGTAGGTGACGTAGTCACGTGATGCCAGGGTCATAAAGTAGAAGACCAGCCGAGCAGGTAGCTAGTCCCTGAGCGTAGCCTCGAGATGAGAACAAGCACATTCACTGCAAGGTGAAGTGTGCCCACTTAGTCCTCAAGCCTGCTGGAAGATGAAGAATGAATCTTGTAGTAGGGTCAAAGAAGTCTGAAAGCTTGCCGACGTCGTCCGATATGTGCGTATCAAGACCCTAGACGTGCTACCCAAGATCAGCACCCTGATCTGAACAGCATGGAGCAGCTTGATAGCACACCAATGAGATATAGCAAGATCCGAGCAGCAAGGGAGTCCTCGGCATCACTGGCGATGACCGAGCACCGAGGAGCGAGGAGTCCCCGGCGTCGCTGGCGATGACCAAGCACCGACGAGCGAGGAGTCCCCGATGTCGCTGGCGATGACCGAGCACCGAGGAGCGAGGAGTCCCCAACGTCGCTGGCGATGACCGAGCACCGAGGAGCGAGGAGTCTCCGGCGTCACTGGCGATGACCGAGCACTAAGGAGCGAGGAGTCCCCTGGCGTCGCTGGCGATGACCGAGCACCGAGGAGTGAGGAGTCCTTGGTGTCGCTGGTGATGACCGAGGAGCGAGGAGTCCCTAGCGTCGCTGGCGATGACCGAGCACCGAGGAGCGTGGAGTCCCCAGCGTCACTGGTGATGACCGAGCACCGAGGAGCGTGGAGTCCCCGGTGTCGCTGGCGATGTCCAAGCACCGATGAGCGTGGAGTCCCCGGTGTTGCTGGCGATGACCGAGCACCGAGGAGCGAGGAGTCCCCGACGTTGCTGGCGATGTCCGAGCACCGAGGAGCGAGGAGTCCCCGGCGTCGCTGGCGATGACCGAGCACCGAGGGGTCCCCGACGTAGGCGGCGATGTCTGAGCACCGAGGAGTCCCTGGCATAGATGGCGAGGTTCGAGCACCGACGTAGCTAACGATGTCTGTGCGGTAAAGTGTGCCCACTTAGTCCTCGAGCATGAAGTATCCGTGCGCCGAGGAGTAACCGGCGTAGCTGGCAATCAGTTCGATCAACTGGTCAGTGACGAAGTCCATGAACCAAGTGGTCTGACCAGTTGATCGATGGAGAAGTCCAAGCACTAGGTGGATGATGATCCTACAATACAAACATGTAGAACGGGTAGTGCATGATGTAAAAATAAATGAACTCTGGAGAAAAATCAGCAATGGTGATGAAACGGCGTATGCAGTTCGGCGATCAGTTGGCGTGAAAATATATTTATGTTTAATATAAACCGCTCGAACAGTTAGTGTGTAGCTGAGTCTCTAGCCCTAGCTAGCCCATAGTCCATAACATCGAGCGCGGAGCCCGTGCACGTGTAGGAGGAACAAGCATGACCAAGGAGCCGTTGCCGACCACCCATAATGCATAGCGTGGAGCCCATAGCACGTGTAGGGAGGAGCCAGAGACAGGGCCGTCTCTGGAGGCGTCCGAGCATCAACAGGACTATTCAGGGGTTTGGAAAATCATTTGGAGAGCAAACATGGAGAAAACAGTTTGTAGAAACATTATGACGATATACGGAGATTGGAGAATATTTAGAAGAATATTAAAACGTGACTTAGCTTTAGACGAAGCGTCTGGTCAACGATGTATGGCGTTATCTGGTCGCCGTTGATGGCGAGCACCTAGGGAGCGGTGAGTTGTTGGTGAAGACGACCTCGGAGGTGGTTCCGAGATCGGATCTACTATCGCGGGGGCTGGTGTAGCCAGTGATGAATCATCGTCATCGACCGGCATGGATCTCCACGAGATTGATGACGAGAACGCGTTGTTGATTTGAGTTCCATCTGGCTCGCCATGGATCAAGCGCACACCCCTACTTGGCACGCCAACTGTCGACAGAATATGCTCGGCAGTCCACCAAGGGGTATCCCACGATGGTAGATTTGTCGATGGAGGTGAGCGAGATCAGGAACCGGATGGTGACACAAGGCGCAGAGACAGCGATTTAGACAGGTTCGGGCCATCTGATCGACATAATACCCTACATCCTGTGTCTTTGGTGTATTGTATTGATCTGGATGACCAAGTAGCTTGATGTAGCCTATCCGCTAGGGGACCCCTGCCTCTCCTTATATAGTCTGGAGAGACAGGGTTACAAGTAAAGTATCCTATTTGGTACTATACAATGTCTTGCAGTGCACGCCGAACAGCGCCGTGCATGCCTTGATCTTGTGGGTCGAGCCACCTCCGATGGTGCGGCCCATGTCTTGGGGCCATACCCCCACACCCTCCTCTTCTGGCACTACTTCATTCATGCCAAACCCAATGATCCAATTATGGAGAATACAACAGGCTAGTACAAGCTTCACTTGAGTCCTGTATGTGTGGAAAGGTTTGTTGTCTAGGATACAAAATCTGTTCTTGAGTGCACCAAAAGCTCTCTCCACTACCATCCTAAGGGATGAATGCCTTAGGTTGAACAATTCCCTGGCATTGGTAGGATAATTGCGGCTCTCAAATTTAGACAAAGTGGTACCTCACCCCCTATAAGGAGGGAGGAAACCAGTCTGGCAACCATAGCCAGCATCTACTAGGTTAAACTTCCCTACAAGTGGACCAAAGATATTGTCGGTGCGAAAAGTGACCAATAAGTAAATATTTGTAGTTTTGTCGTGCATTGTGATCGGATGTGGCCTAGCACCACCACCACACCAACACCGCCGATCACTCAACATGAACGTAGTGGGGGAAGACAGAACTGGAGGAGGGAGAACAAGGCAACAAGGGAGGAGGGCAGCATATAAAGGCAGTAGATTTCAACGAGGAGCACAGGAGGAAGTTTCATGGTTTCCACGCGAGCCCACATGAGCCACCACTGCCACCTTGAAATCGCCCACGCGAGGATAAAGGGAGCCTAGCTCCAAAGGAACGAACCCTAGGAGCGTCCCCCAGATGCAGGAGAGAGAGTGTGTTTTGCACTCGTGAAGCCAGGCCATCAGCTGGGCCAAGCAAATCAAACAGGCCAGGTTGCAGCTGAGGAGCGTCGGCCACCCCCTTGGCCCTATATAAAATAGGTCGTTAGTCGTCCTGCCATCATGCCCTAGTACTAGGACTCAGGATATATGCCCCACTGTGAGGAGAACATGGCAATAAGATGAAGACTACAAGAGCGAGGGGTTACACACTGCCGGAGGGGACTCGTATGAGACCTAGGGCTAGTGGATGCAGACGGGAGATGGGAAGGGAGCCACCAAGATGAAAGTCCTTGAGTATCGCGGTGCTTGAGCAACGGCGCTGAGGCCAAGCATAGGCATGGAAGGGACTCAGGGGTGGGGGTGGTAGGGGTGGGGGCCGTGCTAGGGAAACAGATGGCGGAGGGTGGATGTGCGACGATGCGAGCTCGAGTATGGCGTGGCTCCTGCCATCTTCGTCTATCACCAAATTCAGCAAGTCGGCGCAAAACGTCTAAATGAACTCTTCAACCTAATAATCTATACCTAATACTAAAGAGGCAAATTTCTTGCCACAATTTTTTTCGTCCATCTCCTAATCTCCTCTAGATTCATGCTTAGATCATCCATGTCGGGTATCGTTAGTAGGGATACCCAAAGCAAAGAGGTTAGCACCCACACTGACTCCACCGGATGGCTCGAGACGTATTAAAAGGTCTCGAGCGACCCCAAGGCCGTGGGCTCCATCTCGCCCAAGGTTGTGGGTTCCGTCTCGCCCAACCCCTTGGGTGTGGGTTCCATCTCGCCCGACCCCTCGAGTGCGGGCTCCATCTCGCCCAAGGTCACGGGTTCCATCTCACCCGGCCCCTCGGGTGCGGGTTATGTATATATGTCCATGCAGCCCGTGGCACGATGGCCCAACATGGAGCCCACATTTTTGGCCCAACACGAACACGGCCTGGCCTGGTGGCACGCAGGCCTAGGCTGGCCTAGGCCGGAGTAGCAGGCCATGCCTGGGCCTTACCCTAGGCATGACGTGCCAGCCCGACACGGACCGGCCTATAATGGCTGGCCCGGTAGCGGCCGACCTCCCTTAGTCCCCCATGGCTTGCTAAAGGCCCATCGCCCCTAACCCTAACTCCCCCTGCCCACAAACGCAACCCTTCCCTGTAACCGCGCTGCACTCATAGAGTCGTTGCTCCCCCTTTCCCACGCACGTCGCAAGCAATAGCCTCACTCCTCTCACCTTCGCCTCGCTCCCTCTCTTCCACACGGTCGCGCCGCATCACCTCTCTCCCTCGCTCCCTCTCCGTGACTTGCTAGCGGGATGTGCAGCCGCGGGCTCCTCTCCTCCATGAGGACACGCCTCGGGAGCGAGCGTAGCATGCTCGAGTTCCGTCCCGCCACTGTCTCGAGCTTGGCCCACCGAATCCCCTACGCCTGCCTGCTCTATTCGTCATATCTGGCATCGAGGGCCTTGAGGGAGAGCGCTCCGGTGGCTGACACCACCTCCCGCCTCCTCGTGCCTCAGGCCATTGTGAAACTACCTCCATCCAGCCCTGTTCCTCCTCCCCATCTCTCGACCATGCTGATGTCGAGCATGGTAGTAGCGCTAGCGTCGAGCACGGGGCACGACAATGGTCGCCTCCTCCATGACCCCCCGCACGTCTGGCCACCTCCTCCGCATCCCCATGTAGTGGCTTCAAGAGGAGCGGTCTCGATCTGGCCTTCTACGCCCTCGATCTGGTCGGACCGCCACGGATCCTCCAGCTACTTCTCCGGACTCGCCTGCTCCGCCAGCTACTTCACCGGATCCAGCATCAAGTGACCTAGGGCGAGCTTGCCGATGGCCGCCGCCACCTCCACTCCTCGCCTCCCCCTCCTCTTTGTCAGATTTGGTGGGCCTCAATGTGGCCCGACCTGCTAAAAAGAATGGGCTCATCGGGCCGGGCCAGCATGAAACTTGGCCCGATAGGCCATGCCTAGGCTATTGGCCAGGCACGATGGGCTAGTGCAGCATGACCCGGTGGTCCGACGGGCCCTTCCGTGCCATGCCCTATCGGGCCATGCCTAGCACGGGCCCGCGCCAGGCCGAGCCAGGTCGGCCCGTTGGCCATCCATGGGGTTACGTCTCGCCCGACCCCTCGGGTGCGGGCTCCGTCTCACCCGACCCCGAGGACGTGGGCTCCATCTCACCCAACCCCATGGCCGCTGGCTCTGTCTCGTCCGACCCCAAGGCCATGGGCTCCGACTTGCCCGAACCCTTGGGTCCGTGCTCTGTCACGCCCAACCCCAAGGACACGGGTTCCGTCTCATCCGACGGGGACCCATACCACCGCCAACCACTACAGGTCTAAGCGTATGGGCCTGGGTCAAAACTCTGACACCAGGAAAGAGGCTTGTACGCCTCGATGTGACACGTGGCCATGACGGGCCATACCTGGCGATTCACATCAAGAACAGTGTCGGGCGTGCCGGTACTGTTCTGCCTAACCCTCGTACGGACGCTGACAGGCGCGTCTGTTCACCACGACGTCCGCCAAGATGGAGTGGAACGCCATGACTAGAAGATGACGCCTACGCATGGCGCCAGTGACGAACATGGCCGCGATGTGGAGCCGTGCCTATTGACATCTACAGGGATCTGAGGGACCCGCATGAAAGAGAAGAAGGACCCGGTGACCCTGGAAGCCTTCTCTCTCTTCTCTCTCTTGTTCTTCTTCTTTTTCTCCACTGTAACCCGTGCTTTTTCTTCGCTTATAAAAGAGAAAGCAGGGCGCCCCATGGGAGGGGGGCTGGACCATGAGATAAAAACACAAGAGCACGACACAAGCACATGGTTGAGCGAAAAATCGAGCTCTCAGCACCCGTTCACTTCTTCCACCAGAGACTTGGGATCATTTCCCTCTCTCGCCTGTTTGTAACCCCTGCTGCAAACCAAGTGCCGGTAACACGAGCAGCAGCGAACTGGATGTAGGGACGTTCCGCCCGAACCAGTATAAACCCTTGTATCATCCGAGCACACCATCCAAGCCAGACGCGCAAATACAATTTTACTCGTCGGTGGTCCGAAAACACCGACAGTCCAATTGTGATTTTCGTGTCCAGGTCGTTTTGTCTAACTTATGCCTGACTCCAGTTTCCGTTCAGGTCTTGGTTTCTTTGTACAGGTCGTTTCCACCTGATCCTTGTTATGCTCGCTTCAATTTTTGTATCGATTCCGATTTTATTCTGGTTGCCTAGTTCATATCAGTTTCTCTCATGCTTTTTTATTGTGCACGTTCTTTGCTCCTATGACTTTTTTGCTCCCGTGATTTTTTCTCATATAAACAAAAGAAATAGTAAATATAATATTTTTGAATTATTTTTGTGATTATATAGTACAACGCAGATACTCACAACGCACGCACATTTACCCCTATGAACACACGCACAAAAACCCTACCCACTTGAACCATTGACTTTCCAATGAAATAAAATATTTATGTAGTTTTGATTATAAAATATTTTTTATTAAAACTTAGATCAGCCTATAGTCCAACTAACTAAAATCGTATAATTCAAATTGAAATCTTGACCAGTTTGTTGTCTATTCCAATGTAAATAAATATATATCTGCAATCCCCTATAAGGGCTGACACATGAAACAACGAGAAAGATCTTCCGTCATAATCATCAGTGGATAGATAAATTCTTATATAATCATCAGTGGATAGATAAATTCTTATATGTCAGCAACTAACTCATCGCCAACATTAATTAGATACTAGAACTACATGTATTTTTGGATCCTCAAAGAAAGTCATGTAACTTGATATTTAACTGTAGCAACACATGAATAGTATAAAAACTAAATTTGTGATATATTTACATCTAAATATTTATGTGCTTTTCAATGGGAGAAAAAAAATCACCAATGTTGTATTTTAATTCGCTAGAAAACTTAATAGGATATTATCATATTATTGACAACATTAATTTATGCTGTGGATGTCATGATCATTATAAAATAAACTATAGATTTTAAATTTTACATATATGGTAGAACATAAATATATATATATATATATATATATAGTATATATGTATATTCTCATTGTCGTTTCTCAAAAAAAACATTGGTTCCCTTCCCTAAAATAAAAGTAGTAATAACAGAAATGCTCCTGTAGGGTGTTCAACCGTCCAGACCACGCCTTCCCAGGAGATCGGCCCAACAAGCCACGCTTCTCTATTAAGAAACAACCACTGAACACCGGTTCCTCAATCCCCTTCGCTCGCCCGTTGTGGCATTCTTCACTGCTGCACCATGCCATTGACCACTGTGGTAGATTCCACCGTGTCGCCCGCTGCTCGCCTTCTCCAGTGCGGGGGCCGCCCGCCGCGACATTATCTAGTGCAAGGGTGCTTCGCCGCAGGCATGGCACCAGCCCGTCGCGACCTTCTCTAGCAGCGGGGGGCACCTCGCCGCAGGAGGCTACACTCACCTGACCGCTGCCATTGCCTCCAGCGTGGGGGCCGCTCGTCAGGGGGCGCCACCACTCGCCATTGATGCCCGTGCTACCATGGATTCCGACATGGTACACGACGATCGCTACGCGCCAGGGCACATACTTGGCACCATCCTTCCTCTCTCCACCACACTGAGCCGACCGTCTGCCACATCCTCGCTCTCCACTACACTCAAAGCGTCGCTTACTGGTTACTGCAATTCCCTATAAGGTAGGCTGTGGCCGCTGCGATGTTGTGTTTCAAGTGTTTCAGATGTATGTGTTCAAGTGTTTATTTGGATGTTGCGTATGTTGCAATGACTATATACGCATGTTGTAATCGTATGTTTCATGTTGCAAGTCTATGTTTAAGGTGTTCAAACGTATATTTCAAGTGCTTCATCTGGATGTTGCAGAAGTATATCTGAATGTTGCATAACATGAATGTTGCAAGCGTATGTTTCAAGTGTTTCAAACGTATGTTGCAAATGTTTCATGTGGTTGTTGCAAAAATAGATCGGGATGTTGCATATGTTTTCACAATGGATTTCAAGTGTTTTAAGGTATTTTAGACGTATGTTATAGGTGTTTTGCAGCCTGTTCGTTTGGCTGGGCTTGTTCGTTGCTGGTTCGTGAAGAAGTACTGCTGGTTGGTTTGGTGTGAGAGAAAAATACAGTTCTGGCTGGAAATTTACGATCGTTTATGACAAGCACAAGCCAACCGAACAGGCTGTTAGCTGTTTTTCAGACGTATGTTGCAAGTGTTCTTCGAGATGTTGTATATGTTGCAATGAGACCGACGACGCTGCAGACGCCTGTCGCTGCTGTTGGGGCGCCGCCGTGGGTCACCGTGTGGGGCCCTAGGACCGGCAGACACCTCCGTAGGCGGGGTAGGTGACTGGGACCCACGCGGGTTCCCCATGTGCGGGCGCGACAATCATCGGGCGAAACAGAGTGAGCGATGGTGTAACAACCCAAAAATCCACACATCAAAAATCACAACTATAAAATTTTTGTTGTAACCCCCATGCAATGTTAAGTGACATCTGTAGGAGCCAACCCTAGGTGTTGCATTAGAAGTAACCCAACTAGACAAATTCTTGAGCATGGCATGTCATTTGTTATCATGTTTATTTAAATACTGACAAATGAAATAGCATACATTGTTAACTCAAATGGTGATTTGGATTTTCATTTGTTATTAATGCCTAACAACTCCTTTAAAGAAATAAACCATAAAGTAGTTATTACTCAAACCAAAGAATAAATGTATAAAGAGAAAACTATTTCCATTTTTGTATAACAAAACTACACTTATTTTTGTTATACAAAATAGATAAATAAATTCCTAATATATATAAAAGAATGTTGTGGGCCTCATATCTAAAACTCCAATGAATAAGGTACACCAACTTTGAATTCAAATTTCAAACCAAATTAGAATTCAAACAAAGGAGAAGAAAAATAAAACAGAAAAAGGAAAAAGAAGGGAAGAAGGCCCGCAGCTGGCTCGGCCTGCTAGCGCCAGCGCAGCCAGCTAGCCTAGCTTGCGCGTGCAGCAGCAGGTCGGCCCAACTCGCGTGGCCAGCCTAGCAAGTAGCCCGACGCATCGCTCACGCCCGCGCGCCTCCCTGCTTCGCTTGCTGTCACTGCCACCGGACTCCACACGTCAGCCGCACACCGCCACAGTGTTGTCTTCCTCCCCACGCCGGCACCGCCTCCGACCGTGACTCGACCAAAATGACAGGCGCGGGCCCAGGGTCACGTGAATCACCTGGCCCTATCCCCTTAGCACTGCGCCCATGCAACCTCCGTGCCAACCACCACCCGCCCGCGATGCCGTTCAATGCCAACGGCGCATCACCAGTCGTCCACCC